>NW_021146611.1:0-25000 GCF_002837175.3 Physeter macrocephalus
GCCCATAACAAAGTGACCTTCATCTCGTCCGCTCACAGCACCCGACACACAACACGCACAAACTCACGCGTGTAACTGAAACGGTGTGCGGGTAACGATCACGCTGTGGCCCCAGGAATCACCAACTTACGAGGAGAAACTCCGCGCATCCCGCGCGCATATCACCACTAGAGGGCGGTGCGCGCTCGTGAACGGAGGCCAGGACCCTCGACGCTCAGTCAAGGGCACACGCCACCTTTTTTTTTTTTAAATTGAAGTATAGTTGATTTACAATGTGGTGTCAATCTCTGATGTACAGCAAAGTGACTCAGTTATACACATATATACATTCTTTTTTAAAAATATTCTTTTCCATTATGGTTTATCACAGGATATTGAATAAAGTTCCCTGTGCTATACAGCAGGACCTTGTTGTTTATCCATCCTATATATAGTAGTTTGCATCTGCTAATCCCAAACTCCCAATCCTTCTCTCCCCACCCCTTGGCAACCACAAGTCTGTTCTCTATGTCTGTGAGTCTGTTTCTGTTTCATAGATAGGTTCATTTGAGTCGTATTTCAGATTCCACATATAAGTGATACCATACGGTATTTGTCTTTCTCTTTCTGACTTACTTCACTTAGTATGATCATCTCTAGTTGCATCCATGTTGCTGCGAATGGCATTATTTCATTCTTTTTTTATGGCTAACATTCCATTTTATATATGTACCACATCTTTATCCATTCATCTTTTGATGGACATTTAGGTTGTTTCCATGTCCTGGCTATTGTTAATAGTGCCACTATGAACATTGGGGTGCATGTATTTTTTTCAATTCAGAGGCGACCTTCTGAGTGTCCCTGTCCCTCTCCCTCTCCATGCCCTGTGACCTCACTGAAGGCGCCTGCAGACCCGGCATCTCTGGAGTGGACCCGGGCACCTCCTGTCCTCAGCAAGGGGAGAGGCTCCTGCCATGCACATACCCTGCGGGATGGTCCCCGTGTCCTGGAGGCGGATCACAGGTACTGACACAGCACAGATTCCAGAAGGACTCAGGGAAGAGTGACTCCAAGCGGTGGTGTAATCACTAGTAGCCCCGGGAGTCAGTCAGGAAGGGACCTCTGCCCCTTCTCTTGACCCTCCTGCCCCACCCTCCAGCCACGCCTCCCCCTGACCTAGGACTCCCAATGCCGCCTCTCGTTCAGTGACCCTTAACTTCCTGCTGTGCGAGTGCAATCAAGGTGGCCAATGCGGGTGGTGATCTGAGGGTCGGGGGAAGCTGTATGTAAGCCCAGTTTTCTCCAAGAGGCTGCTGTCCACCTGTGCTCTCAGGGGAGCAGGCTCCCATCACAGCACCTGGCTGGTTTCACAAACTGTTGCAAGGTCTGGGATTCAGGGCCCACATGCAACCCCATCAGATCGGCCTCCGCCTCGAGAACTGGTGGGTCCACTGGCTGCAGGCGGGGTGCCAGCCCCTGTGAGCACAGGGGGCCACCACACGTGCCGGGAGCCTGAGGGAAACTAAAGGGAAACTCTTGGCTACAATGACTCCGGATTTCAGCCAAGCCTACTCCAAGGGTAAAAACGTAAATAAATAAAATGCTAATTTTCAAAGGCAAGAGGTTTTCAGATTTCTAAAACACCCCTCTTTGCACCCATGCTCACGGCAGCATCATTCACACCAGCCAAAAGGTGGAGGCAACCCGGGTGTCCACAGACAGAGGAACAGAGAAACACAGTGGGATCTATTCACACAAAGGAATCTTATCCAGCCTTGGAAAGGAAGGACATCCTGACACATGCCACTCAGATTGACCCTGAGGACAGTGCGCTAAGTGCCATGAGCACATCACAAGAGGATGAGCCCTGTGTGACTCCACGTGTGTGAGAGGTCCCTGGAGGAGTCAGGTTCAAGTTCTGGAGGTGGATGGTGGGGATGGTCGCACAACGATGTGAATGTACTTAATGCCACTGAACCATGCACTTTAAAATGGCTAAAACACTTAATTTTATGTTATGTATATTTTACCATAATAAAAAATGACAATGTCAAAAAGTTCCCCTCTTCAGGAGGTGCTCCATCAGAAAGGACCCTGAGGCCCTTGGCATGCCCCCCACCTGGTCCAACTCTTCGTCCCTTTTCCTTCCCACCATCTGAACAGCACCCCACCTGCGAGATGCCTACACATTTCAGCTCCAAGTGCGATGCTCTTGGACCCTCACCCTGGCTCAGCCTTCAAGGGCAGCACCCCACCTGCTGTGCAGTCATCAGGACCTCGGGCCGCAGGTCCACATGGTAAACGCTGCCCCGTGATCAGACCTGGTGCAGCCTGCGCGCAGCAGGCCAGGCCCTCCTGAACCCTCCACCAACCCCGCCACTGGCACCGGCACCAGCACCGAGTGCGCGGAGGGGCTTTCACTCGAGGTGGATGCCGGCCTGGCTGCCAGGCTGGGGGATGCCTAGGGATCAGTACAGCTGAGTGTCCTGCCGACGCCCCGGGCGGGTTTCAGGACTTCTCACACGAGAGGGTGGTGACAGGGCCGCACGGTGTCACCCACAGAGCCCGGGCAACGGCGGGCAGGCAGCCCAGCACTGGGAACAAGCACAGGAGACGAGAAAAGCATTTAACTTGACAGAGATCTCGGTGATAAAAAGGCAAGTGGAACAATGGGGGGAAAGCCAGGACCAGGGGCGCAAGAATAATCCAACAGGGCTCTCAACCCAGCGCTTTCCTGAAGGGAAAAGAAACGCTAGGAAAACAAACTCTATTTCGCGGCGGCAACAATGAAACAATCTCGATTCTCCTGGGCTCCGTATTATTGGCCTCCAGAGGCTCTGTGTTTCTCAAGATTAGCCTTCCCTTGAGAAATGAGAAGAAAAGAAGAAACAGCAAATATTAGTTCCCCTCTCATGAGGTCACTCCTTGGAGCCGTCTTCTCCGGGGCCAGTTCTGCACAGTCCAGCGTGTGATCCTGGAGGCCAGACCCTCTCAAGTCAAGTGGGGGAAAGGCTGACAAAATACTCTTGAATTCCAGTGAAACAAAACAGGAACGGCCCCCAGCCGTGCTTCCTCCCCAGCATCATTGCAGGAGCTCCTTGGGCTCAAAGAGCGGAACCTGGGCGCCCGCCCCCCACGTCGTGGGGCAGCAGGTGGGCCAGCAGGGCCAGCACTGATTTTCAGTCCTGATTAGTCATTGTGTGCGAGAGATATTTTCAGCTGAAATAATAGACAAGAGTTTCCCTAGAGAAAATATACACGCTCGTTTTTTGGAACCACTTAACACAACCCTGTACCAAGTAAAGGTACATTTGGAACAACATGACACATTTCTCTACTTGGAATAACGGCTGGTACAAATTGATGTCATCACAATGAAGATGAATGTGCCCGTTTTATGAGGCTCCCAGGCCACAGGTGAACGGCGAGCCATTGTTATCCAACTGGTTAATATTATTTTTACATAAATCAAGGTAACGCCTAACGACTGCCGAGCCTCTAAATCAACCCGCCTTTTCCTATTTGGAACATAAAGCTGGGCTGCAGCCAAGGGCTCCGGGAAACAGAGGGCTGCGAGCGGCATCTCAATGAGGATAGTACTGTTCACAGCCGGATGTGGGCTCTCGGCTCTCAGCCACTTGCCCAAGTTACTAGCCAGCCTGGGAGAGCTTCGCGTGGACAGTGCCGGTGACGCAGTGCTGCTGGGGTTAATGCTGACTCGGGCAGCGACGCTAGGAGAAAGGGGGTGGGAGGGGGCATCCGTGTCAAAGTGCCGCAGCCTCGGGCTGAAACAACAGTCATGTCTGAGATCAAGGTGTTGGTGGGAATAGTTCCTCCTGAGGCCTCTCTCCTGGGTGTGTGGATGCTGTCTTCTCGCTGTGTCCTCACATGGTTGTCCCTCTGTGTGTCTGCATCCATCATATAAGAACACCAGTCATATTGGATTAGGACCCACCCCAGTGGCCTCGTTTTAACTTTAAAGGCCCATCTCCAAATACAGTCCCATTCTGAGACACTGGAGGTTAGGAATTCAACACATGAATTTGGCAGCAGGGGGTGAGGTAACACAATTCAGCCCATAACCAGGGGGCACAGGAAAACGCTGGCATCTTTTTGCTGTTGTAAAAGAAGATGGAAAGGAATGCACAGTTCCCGACTCCCTGCTGTTCTTTCCACTCTGGATCAGAAACAACAGCAGAGAAGGGAAGAGAAAGGAGGGCGACAGCAACAAGAAATTGAGTGGATTTTTTTTTTTTTTGCTACTCTACATTATTTTCCCTTATAAAAGAGGAATAAAATAGATAACTAATAAGGACGTACTGTATAGCACAGGGAACTCTACTCAGTACTCTGTAATGACCTATATGGGAAAAGAATCTGAAAAGGGGTGGGTATATGTGTAACTGATTCACTTTGCTGTACAGCTGAAACTAACACAACATTGTAAATCAACTGTACCCCAATAAAAATTAAAAAGGGGGGAACAGATATGATGAAAATGATTGTAAAAGATACAGAAAAGCAGCAATAACAATTATCCTTGTTTCTTTTAGATCCAGGGCTTTTTTGAGGTACAGTTGGCACACAACATTATATTAGTTTCAGTGATGCAACATAATGATTGGATGGTTGTAAGTATCGTGGAATGATCACAGCAAGTCTAGTTAACATCTGTCATCATACACACTTATGGCATTTTTTTCCTTGTAAGGAGACCTTTTAAGATCTACTCTCTTAGCAACTTTCAAATATGCAGCACGATGTTATTAACT
The DNA here is from genome assembly GCF_002837175.3 of Physeter macrocephalus. NCBI lineage: Eukaryota > Metazoa > Chordata > Mammalia > Artiodactyla > Physeteridae > Physeter > Physeter macrocephalus. The sequence continues at coordinate 4,755 of NW_021146611.1, forward strand.
ATAGCTGCCATGCAGTACACTCCATCCCCGGGACTTATTTATTTTATAACTAGCAGTTCGTACCTTTTCTCCCTCACCTGTTTCATACACCCATGGGCAACCACCAATCTGTTCTCTGTATCTATGAGCTTGTTTTGTTTTTTTAGATTCCACATATAAGTGGAATCATACGGCATTTGTCTTTCTATGTCTGACTTATTTCGCTTTAAATAATGCCATCAAGATCCATCCATATTGTCACAAGCGGCAAGACTTCATTTATTCTTATGGCTGAATAATATTCATATATATATATGAATATCATATGCGGGGCTTCCCTGGTGGTGCAGTGGTTAAGAATCCGCCTGCCAATGCAGGGAACATGGGTTTGATCCCTGGTCTGGGAAGATACCACATGCTGCGGAGCAGCTAAGCCAGTGTGCCACAACTACTGAAGCCTGCGCACCTAGAGCCCGTGCTCCGCAACAAGAGAAGCCACCGCAATGAGTAGAGTAGCCCCCCTTCGCCACGACTAGAGAAAGCCTGCGCACAGCAACAAAGACCCAACGCAGCCAGAAATAAAAAACAAATAAATTAATTAATTAAAAAAATATATATCATATGTATACTACATCTTCTTTACCCATTTATCCACTGATGGACACATGCATTGTTTTTACACTTTGGCTATTGTAAATAATGCTGCAACGAACGTGGGGCTGCATGTATTTTTTTGAACTAGTGTTTTTGTTTTCTTTGGATAAATGTCCAGAAGTGGACTTTCTGGACCATATGGTAGTTCTATTTTTAGTTTTTTGAGCAACCTCCATACTGTTCTCCATAGTGGCTGCAGCAGTTTACATTCCCACTAACAGTGCACAGAGATTCCCTTTTCTCCACATCCTCACCAACACTTGTTATATGTGTTCTTTTTAAGGACAGCCATTCTGACAGGTGTGAGGTGATATCTCATTGTGGTTTTGATTTGCATTTCCCTGATGATTAGTGATGTTGAGCAACTTTTCATGGGCATGTTGGCCACCTGTATGTCTTAGAACGAGTTTATGAACATTTATTTTCCTGGGAAATTATCCATTTTAATGAGATGTTCAAATGTATTAGCATATAGTCATGGGTCGCACTCTCTTATTATTTAAAAATGTCTGCTGTATCACACCTGCCATCACCCCCTACTTTTCAACCTGGCAGTGAACATCCTAGGCCATGTCAAAGGTCCGCTACAGGGTGTGAGAGTTAGAAAGGGACAGATAGCGGTGGACTCGTGTGGCAGGTGATGGATGGTTGATTGTCAAAGGGAGTGAAAAATTTCCCAAGATCAATGTTCAAAACTCAACTGCATTCGTACTGACCAGCACAAATGATTAGAAAATGTAGTTTTATAGAATCACAGACATAGAGAACAGACTGAGGGTTGCCAAGGGGGAGGGGGTTGGGAGAGGATGGAGTGGGAGGTTGGGGTGAGCAGATGTGAGCTTTTATAGAGAGAATGGATAAAGAACAATGTCCTACTGTACAGCACAGGGAACTATATTCAGTATCCTGTGATAAACCATAAAGGAAAAGAATATTTTAAAAAAGAATGTATATATATATATGTATAATGGAATCACTTTGCTGTACAGCAATAATTAACACAACACTGTAAATCAACTATTCTGCAATTAATTAATTAATTAAAAAATAAAACTAACTTGAAAAAAAGAAAATGTAGTTTTAAAAAAAATATCCTTTACCATAGCAACCCATTTTAAAGGTACTTAAGGATAAATCTTAAAAACACTACATAAGGCCTTCACAAAGAAAATAATATAATTTTACTGAAAACATAAACAGCCTAATAACATTAAAAAATAGCAAGACTCAATATTACAATCATGTCTGTACTGCACAAATTTCTAAGTTCAAAGCAACTGCCATCAAAACCTCGATAGGATTTTCAGTGGGACTTCATAGGCTGATCCCAAAATGTGCAGTGAGAGAGCAAACTGCCAAGAAGAGCCCAGCCTGTTCTAAAGAGCAAGGTGGGAGGTCCCTACCGGATGTAAAGATGGACCCAGAAGCTGAAATCACTGGAAGCCACCCCAGCACAGGACAGACAAGTGGTCCAATGGTGAATGGAGTCTAGGGCCAGTGCCAAGGACGCCTAGAACGTGGCGGAGGGCCACCGGGCACTGCCGTCCGCAGGGGGAGAAGGGACTTTGGTTGACGTCCTGAGACAGTGGGCTACCCACATGGGGAAAAACAGAACTGAATCTCCACCTCACAACTTACCCCAAAACACCTAATGCAAAACCTGACCCCCTGCAGAAGAAAATCCGGATGGCTATCTTTATAACTTTGGGCAGAAAAAAATACAACTTCTTAACTAAAACACCAAAAGCGCAAAGCAAGTTGATAAAGAAGTCTACACTCAACTTTAAAAGGTCTATATATTAAAAGACACTAAAAAGTAGTGAAGAGACAAGCCACAGCCTGAGAAAATATCTGCAGGGGATAGAGCCAACAAAGCACAGGACTCAGGCCAGCCAAAGAACCCTTGCAGACGAATAAGAAAAAGACCACAATCCAAAAGAAAAAAGGGGAAATGTGAACTGGCAATTCACAGGCTGGAAACGGAATGGCCAATAAATACAGGAAAAAGCAGCTCTCACGCCTCCTGGTGGGAGGTGACCTGGAGCAGCCCTGGCTGGGCCGGGCAAGTCGTGTTTAAATGCAGACATACCCTGTACCCTTGGGAACCTGTTGCCTGCTCCAGAGGGCTGAGTTGCTTCCCTAGACAGGCAGACAACTGGAATCTTCTGTCGGCCCATCCGTAGGAAAAAGAGTGAACAGACGTGGCAGCCCAGCCCAGGGCTGGCATTCCTGTTGTCAACAGACAAAATTCAAATGAGTACAATTTAAAGACCTAATTGGTTTTATTCAATGATTCATGAATCATGCAGCATCCCACCTAGCAGACAGGAGCTCCGAGGGGCTGCACACAAGGCAAGACTTTTATAGGCAGAAGGCAGCAGGACAAGGAAGTTATACTCGGTCAGGAGCAGGTTGGCTGTTTCCGGGTCACTTTGCTTTAGGGGAGGGCGGGGGTCTCTCACCAGTGCTCATCGGGGGATCCCTGAGCGGCTGGCTTAAGATCCCATTTCTGGGAGAGCCGAGGGTGTGATGAAGTCAGATCTCAGTCTGGTGGTGTGGGGTGTGTTGTCTTGTTTTCAACCCTGCTGTGCTCTGAGAGGACCGGGCCCCCAGCACGTGCCCTGAGAGCTGAGCGTCCAGCGGCCCCACCCTGAACACGAGGGGCTAACGCATTGCGGGGAAGGGGGGGCTGCAGAGGGAGAAGCAGGTGCAGACGTAGGTGCAGGCGCAGGTAAGGACAGACACATGGTCTACACACAGGGGTATGTACCACGGAGGGGTATGAGCCCAGGAACCAGCAGCACAAACACACACAGGACGGTGACACCAAATTCAGGTCACACCTGATCACTCTGGGGGGCTCTGGGATGCTGCCTGTGTTTGTAGTATTTTACTTCTTAAGCTGGATGGGGGACACACTATGTTTCTGAGATAAGCTTTTTGTCTTCTGTTTTTCTTCTTTTTGGGACCTCTTTTTTTTTTTTTTTTTTTGTGGTACGCGGGCCTCTCACTGTTGTGGCCTCTCCCGTTGCGGAGCACAGGCTCCAGACGCGCAGGCTCAGCGGCCATGGCTCACGGGCCCAGCCGCTCCGCGGCATGTGGGATCTTCCCGGACCCGGGCACGAACCCGTGTCCCCTGCATCGGCAGGCGGACTCTCAACCACTACGCCACCAGGGAAGCCTGGGAGCTCATTTTTGAAGAGAGCATCACTCTGTTGATTTTATCTTTTAAAAGCTGCCCAAGTTCATGCAGGATGAAGCGGGCTCCAGAGGCTGGCTACACAGCCTGCACTCCTGAGCTGGACACTTAGACATGGTTCAGATGACACACTTGCACCGTGTACATTTCCCACAATTAAAAGAAAAGAAAAGAAAAGAGAAGATAAAAAAGGCAGAGACCCCGAGTTTAGAGCCCAGCCGGTTTGTCCTCTGCCTCCTGCCCTGTTTTCGTGTCTTCCCCGAATGTCAATTCACTGACCCGCCGCACACTGAGGTCTCGGAGGAGGCAGCATGGCAGCCAGCCACCACGTGGAGACACAGGGACATGAGACACGGATGCTGTGAGTGCCGGGTGACAGGGGCAGCAAATGGCCAGCAAGAGGGACCTACCACTCAGGACCTGGCACCACACAGACCATGACCCTGGCCCTCCTGGGGGCCAGACCTGACCCCGACCCAACATCTTCCGAGAAAAGGAGCCAAAACACCAGCAAAATCGTCAAAGCCAGTGTTAGAAAAGCTAATTTTAGGGAAGAGAATTGAAGTGGAAACTTTGGTCTCTTCCCGCCCCAGCCGTTGAAGGCCCTAGAAGCGGCTGAGGCTTAGAAGGACGGTTCTGGCCCCCAGGAGCTCCCCCTGCACCCTGACCCCGGAAGCAGCCAGCACAGGGCTGACGCACCACCCCATGCTGTCTCCGTGCTGTCCCGCTGTGCAGAGTGGCCACCTGCCCAGCCCTTGCACACGCATCGCCTTGGACGTGGTGCATCCTGAGCCCCTGAGACTCAGCCGCCATCAGCGTGTGTCACGGATAAATTCTGCCCATCCTTTAGGTGTGACTTCCTCAGAGGGACCCTCCCCATCTGGATGCGCCCCCCCCCAACACTTCTGTCAATATTGACATGATGTGTCATCCCCCAAGGCGATCCCGCCACCTGGCCCATTGGGTTCTGTCTCGCAAGTGCCTGGCAGAAATAATCGCAGATAAATAAAAAAGCGAGTCTCTGATAGAGAAAGAGACTCGTCCACTGTCACTCAGCAAATCCTTGGAGAAGGTGAGGAGACCCAGCTACCCGGGGAACCGGGCTGGACACAGCTTTTCAGGAACCTACTGCCCATTAAGCCGACTGCACTGTTTTCCATGTTGAGCACATTCGGGGAAAGTGTTGTTGGCTCAAGGCTGCGGCCCTCACTTCGGGAACCTTCCCCCGCCCTGCCCCGGAAGCACCTGGGCTGACATCACTCCCCTGTCATCCAGCAAGGACGGGGCATCCTGTACCTTGTCCTCCAAAAGCAAACAGAGAAACTCTGCTGCAAACAGCATCTCTCCCCACTCCTGATGGCACCTCGTTCCAGGTGGGGAGAGGGCCTGGCCCCGTCGGGCACAAGGAGGCCGACTCGGTCCTGCCAAGTGGGACCAGCCACTTGGAGATCAGGAGGGGCCTCCTCTCCCCTGGTGACACTGAAGTGTGGCCGGTGGGAGGGACTGACGGAAAAGGTCACTTGCCGGAAAGTGGAACTTTCCGAAGCTGGAAATGTTCTCTCTGGACGGTGGTTACCTGTCAGATCTCCTCTAGTGATTTCTCTGGATGCAAATGATGCCTTATTTAAAAACAAAACTAAAACCACCACAAGCCTGTTAAGATGGCTTACTATTAAAAACAACAACAACAGAAAATAACAAGTGCTGGCTGGGATGTGGAGAAATTGGAACCCTGTGCGCTGCTGGTGGGAATGAAAAATGGTGCAGCTGCTATGGAAAACAGTATGGCAGTTCCTCAAAAATTAAAAATAGAATTATCATATGAGCCAACAGTTCCACTTCTGAGTATAACCCCAAATAACCGAAAGCAGGGTCCTATGAACCCATGTTCATAGCAGAATTATTCACAATAGCTAAGAGGTGGAAGCAACCCAAGGGTCCATCTATGGATGAATAATAATGAAGCAAAATGTACCAACATAACAAGCAAAATAAACACACAGTGGAATATTACTCAGCCTTAAAGAGGAAGGAGATCCTGGCACCGGCTACAACACAGATGATCCTTGAGGACATGATGCTCAGTGAAATAAGCCAGACCCAAAAGACAAATATTGTGTGATTCCACTTATATGAGGTCCCTGGAGTCATCCTATTCACAGAGACAGAAAGTAGATGGTGGCAGCCAGGGGCTGGGGGGAGGGGGAGGGGGAGTCAGTGTTTGATGGGGACAGAGTGTCAGTTTGGGAAGATGAAAAAGTTCTGGAGATGATGGTGGTGATGGCTGCACAACAATGTGAATGTACTTGATGCCACTGAGCTGTGCACTTAAAAATAGCTAAAACAGTAACTTTTACGTTATGTGTATTTTACCACAATAAAAAAATTGAAACTAAAACATGAAAAGCCGAAAACTAAATAACGAAAAGCAGAGTGATGGCAAACAGATGTCTCTGAGCAGCACAGCCAGCTCTGCTGCCAGCAGCAGCCCCTGGGAACCGTGGTGCTCAAGTGTGTGGAACGTTTTTGAAGAAAGGATATTTTAATGGACTAGTGTCCAGGCAGAGGGCCAGAGGAGCTGCGGCTTTGGATTTCTGGCTGGATCCTGTACAGTTTTAATGCATTAAGCAACCATTGCAACTTCTGATAATAATCTGACTTTCTTATCTACTGAGGAGATAATTCTACAACTGACCTGGGCTCCCTGTAAATTAATAAATTTGCATCATGATGTTTTATTACATGTAAAATTTCAGACATTCTGAGCTTGAAAAAAATTGGTTTACCGGTTTTCAAAGTTGTAGACTAGCAGACCCCAGACTTTACCCCCGACTTTGACTAAACATTTAAAAATTATTTTATGGTTGACTGTGAAATCTCTATGTCACATGAAAGGCACTCAGTAAACATCTGTCAGAGGGAAAAAATGATTAAGGCGATAAATTTTATGTTATGAGTAATTTACCACAATTTTTTAAAGCCATACAGTGAGGGTGCAGAGGGTCTGTGCAAACCCACCCCGTCCTCATCCTCACTTTTCACCCAAAGGCTGAGGGGTGCAGAAGTCCCCTCTGCCCCAGCCCCTCCCTATGAGCCCACTTTCTGAGGAAGTGTCTGCCATGGCCCAGAGAGCTGACCACGTGAGATGCTACCACTGCCCCGAATCTCCGTCACCGCGGGCAGGAGGCCTCTCTGCCTGGATTGGGAAGGGCCAGACAGGAAGCGTTTCCGGCTCTGCAGACCACAGGTGTGGCTAGAGGACAGCCGTGTGTGACTGTGTCCCAGCATGGCTTTGTTACAGACCCTGATGTCGGAGTTTCATGTAATTTGCAGGGGTCGTGAAATCTCCTTTCAGTTTTTTCATGTAATGATGCGGCAGCCACTCCGAGCTCCGGAGCTGGGGGTCAGGTGGTTGGGGTCCGGCCTGCGGTGTCCCTCCCCACCCCTCCCCAGGGACCGGCCTGGGCAAAGTATGAAGCCACAGTGACATCAGCTGCAGAGGAAGCAGCGTGGACAAGCGAGAGGCTGCAGGGCCAAGGGTCAGCAGCCATGCACGTGCAGCCTGGCCCCGCGCCCGGGCCTGGCGTCGTCACTCGGAGAGCAGCTGCCCCCAAACACACGAGAACTGGTTCATGTCCGTGCAGACCTGCAGTGGACCTTTGCCCTAGAAAATTAACCCAGAAATGGCACAAGCTAGCCGCTGTCGCCAGGAGGGAAAGCCACGCTCGGCACACATTCTGGGCCTCTCGGAGGTGCGCACACAGACGGCCACCCCCCCTCCCCCGCCCCGCAACAACGCCAGGTGACAAAGGCTCGGACACTTGGGCACCATCCCAGGCACGAGGCAGCCAGCCCTCCGCCCCTCCTGCCTCCTCCAAGCACACCTGCCCCAGGAGCTGTGAACCCCAGACCACACCCATCGCCAAATGCATTGGCATCTCCACTTGGACCCTTCTGGTCGGGATCCAGAGACACACCCTGATTTAGCTTCTCTGTGCCTGTTTTCTCACCTGCCAAATGGGAATGAAATATCTACACCCCTCATGGGTCCTCGTGGGGACTGGGACAAAGCCTGGGAGAGCCACCCCCACCCCCGCCCCAGTCAAGGGTGCAGGTTAATCGGCTCTCCCTGCCCCTCCCATGAGACAAAGGCCCCGAAGGATGAGAGCTGCGTGCAGCCAGCAGGCTTTAGGCCAGTGCCTGGCACCCAGGTGCTTCACCCATGCTACCCGTGACTACTACAAAGAAGATTGGCGTACGACAGACCCCCCTCCTTGGAAGGGGGACAGCTGTCCTTAGAGCTTCACCCAGGGCGGGACGACAGGTAACCGCTGCCCAAGCCTCCTGGCCCTCCCGCAGCAGGAGGAGTTCAGCCGGGCCACCAGGGACCCACCCTGCATCTGAACATGTTGCCAGAGATGGCGCCTGGGAGGCAGGGCCCTGCTGGAGCCCACTTCCTGGGTAACGGGAGGGAGCATGGGGGCGGGGTTTGGTGGGTAGGGGGCAGCGTTGCTGGGGGCGGGAGGATGGAAAAGTGTGGGAGATGACGGTGGTGGCAGCTGCACAATGTGTGAATGTGCTTAGTGCCGCTGCGCTGCATGCTTAGAAGTGGTGGAAATGGTCAATTTTATGTTATATAAATTTTACCACAATAAAAAAAAAAACAAGAAGAAAAAGTCAATGTGGGGGAAAAAATTACAAAAAAAGAAGAGTGTCCAGGAGCACTTCCAAGGTCATACTTAGATTTTTGCTTCCTCAGCCAGGAAACATGTAACTTTGCATTTGATTTATTCTGTTCCCTTCTTATCAGCACTTCCCAAGAAGTGAAAACAGGGAACTGGAGCTCTCACAGACACAGGGAAAGATGGGTAGCTGACTGGAATGCCCAGCACCAGCCGCTTCCCGTAGGCCTGTCCACTGGGTCCTGTCACCACATGACAAGGGCACGGGAGCTGCAGCCTTTGCTCTGGGGCCTCTCGGCCTCTCCCCAGCTCAATCCCGAGTGGCGGGAGCCATGCGCACCTGCTGACTCTGCACACTGGGGACTGGTGGCGGGAGGCCCCCCCCCAGACCGGGATGCGGGGCTCCTCCCCGTGCCACATCCTGCACCCCAGGCCCTGACTGGCGTCTGGCCTCCCCAAGCGGCCCCCAAGGCTCTCACACGTGCTCTTCCCACGTGTCCAGCAGGAGAGAGGGCTTCTCCCACGGGTCCCACATGCAGCACGGTGGCTGTGCGGGTACAAACCTCCCTCTGTCCCTGGCACATCCTACCAACCAGCAGCAGAAAGCACGGATGCTGTCGTGGCTGGCGGGGGGTGGGGTGGGGGCACAGGGAGCAGAGGCTGGACTGGAGGCTGAGCGGCCCCAGCAGAGCCTCAGGGAACTGTTTTTTAAAAAGTGAACTTGCTTCGGGAATCTAGGTGCCATAACATCTTTGTTGTAACAACCTGCATGCCGGCATCTGCCCTGTGTGGCCCTGGGAACTCTGGATTCTGAAGCCCCAGTGCCCGTGGCCCCAGGAACGCAGCTCTGGGGAGAGGCCTGTCCGATACTAACAGTTAATCTAGGTGGAGTTTCCTAAACCCCATGAACCTGCAAGAAAACCAAGTGATGAATAAGTGTTTACTTTTCTTTCCACTGCCCTTTGCAACAACCTGCCGTTTGCGATAAAGGTCTCAGAGAACGTTGAGCAGTGCTAGAGAAAACAGGAAAAACAAACTCCGAGTCTTTACATAAATATATATTCTAGCAAAATCTAAATTTAATCTATTAACTAGCACAGGGCCAATCAAAAGACCACGCAGAGCTCTCCGACCCCACTCACCCAGAAAACGGTATCTTGAAGCTGCGGCCCTTGATCCTGTACAATGCAGAGCTTTGAACTGTTTATGATATAACACAACAGACACACAATCACTCAAGAACAGTTATTCTGCCCTTTGAAGCCGCCTGCAGCTCAAGTATTACACAGGCAGGAAGCAGAAATCAGTGCTTTGATTTGTTTAAAATAAATTAAACACAACTGGCAACCATATTTCCTCTTATTCAGAGGAAGTTACAAAAGGTACAGAAGACCAAAAATACCAGGTTGACTTTGAAATGGGGAGCCAGTCTCTTCGTCAGCAAAAAAACCCCAGTGCTGGCCCTTAGCACACATTTGAAGGCCCTGCATGCACAGATTTTAAAGAGGTTACCGCTGTTCAAAATAACTTGGAAATAACTCTGAGTTTCTTTCGGGTCACAGAGTAAGTCATTCAAATAAATATGGCTCAACATTTTAGAATCAAGCCTTTCTTCCTTTCAAATTCAAACCTAGGCTTGGTCTTGTTCCTCAGTTTCCCCGTCAGTGAAATGGGGACCACAGACCCTACTTGAGAGTGTGTGAGGGGAAGACTTAGGAAGCGTTCAGGGTAGCGCTGGGCACCTAGGAATCACTTCAAACTTGGGGTTTTTCAAAAAAGCCACTAGAGGGAAACATCCTGGCTGCTGACGCGATGGAGTCCCTTCTGTGTGGAGGGGAAGGTGACGGCGTTGTCTCCACGGTTTGGCCTGCGCTCCCCTCCCTCCACCTCTTTCCCTCTGAGTCACCAGGACCCAAATGGGCTCCCGGGACCCCTTTCCAACCTGGACCCACTTGAGCGTTTGGGCGGCTCCTCCCCATGGAGTAAACATCTGTGTCTGCCTCCGAGCCCTCTCAAGACCCAGAACGCCACCCTGGCCTCCTCCATCTGCCCCCGACCCCAGCAGGTCACAGCCCCCCCACGCCTCCGCTTCCACCTGGAACTCAGTAATGCCGAAAACTGTGTCGTGAGGGCCCAAGCACCCTCGGAGTTTCCTACCCTCTATCCTCTGACCGCCCCTTAGATATCCTACAAGGACTTCCAACCCCAAATAATACGCTAAAACAGCTTCACAGGGTCACAATCGATGGCCCACACCGTATGGGGCTGTTTCTGGCTCTGCTCTGTCCCATCGGGACACGCGTTCATCCTCCTCCAACACCACCCTGTCTTGGTGACTGCAACTTTGCAGTCAGTCTTGGAACTCTGCGGATGGTGTGTGTCCTTAGGCCACATTTTTCTCTGAAGTCTTGTGGATTCTGGCACCTTTGCCTTTCCGTGGGAACTTTATTTATTTTATTATACAGAAGGCTCTTATTAGTTATCCATTTTATACGTATTAGTGTATATATGTCCATCCCAATCACCCAATTCATCACACCCCCACCCCCACCCCCCTGCCGCTTTCCCCCCTTGGCGTCCATACGTTTGTTCTCCACATCTGTGTCTCTATTTCTGCCCTGCAAACCGGTTCATCAGTACCATTTTTCTAGGTTCCACATATATGCGTCAGTATACGATATTTGTCTTTCTCTTTCTGACTTACTCCACTCTGTATGACAGTCTCTAGATCCACCCACGTCTCTACAAATGACCCAATTTCGTTCCTTTTTATGGCCGAGTAAGATTCCACCATGGGAACTTTAGAATCAGCTTGTTAATTTCTACAAAAAGGTGCCGGGATTTTGACTGGGACTGAGTTTAATCTCTACGTCAATTTCGGGAGAACTGACATTTCAACAATACAATTAAGTCCACTACATACGAATGAGTTCCGTTCTGAGAGTGCGTTCGTAAGTTCAAATTGTTCGTAAGTCTCACAGAGTTAGTTCTGCCCTGCAAACCGGTTCATCAGTACCATTTTTCTAGGTTCCACATATATGCGTCAGTATACGATATTTGTCTTTCTCTTTCTGACTTACTCCACTCTGTATGACAGTCTCTAGATCCACCCACGTCTCTACAAATGACCCAATTTCGTTCCTTTTTATGGCCGAGTAAGATTCCACCATGGGAACTTTAGAATCAGCTTGTTAATTTCTACAAAAAGGTGCCGGGATTTTGACTGGGACTGAGTTTAATCTCTACGTCAATTTCGGGAGAACTGACATTTCAACAATACAATTAAGTCCACTACATACGAATGAGTTCCGTTCTGAGAGTGCGTTCGTAAGTTCAAATTGTTCGTAAGTCTCACAGAGTTAGTCTAGGTACCCAACTAACACAATCAGCTATATAGTACTGTACTGTCATAGGTTTATAATATTTTTCACACAAATAATACATAAAAACAAACACAAAAATAAAGAAAACATTTTTAATCTTATAGTACAGGCCTTTGAAAAGTACAGTAATACAGTACAACAGCTGGCATACAGGGGCTGGGATTGAGTGAACAGGCAAGAAGAGTTACTGGCTGGAGGAGGGAGAGGAGGTGGGAGATGGCAGAGCTGCAGGATCGTCAGCAGGAGACGGAGGGCAAGCTGCAATTTCACTCACGCCTGACGTTGATGGAACGCACGTTCGCATCTTTGAAAGTTCACAACTTGAAGGTTCGTATATAGGGGACTTACTGTATTGACTATTCCAATCCATGGAAACCATATCTGTCTCCGTTTATTTAGGAATTCTTTTCTTTCATTGGTGTTTTGGAGCTTTCAGCAAAAAGTCCTTGCACGTATTTTGTAGGATTTATTCCTAAGTATTTCATGGTTTTTTTGGTTCTATTGTAAATGCAAATGTTTAAAATTTCAATTTCTAACGGTTCTTTGCTAGTATATAGCTCTCTGGATCTATTGAGATGATCATAACATCTCCTTATTGAGGAAAGCCATTTGATTAACTGTCAGATGTGCAAACACCCTTCTATTCCTGGGATAAACTCTACTGCCTGTGATGTATTATCCTTCTTATCCACGGCTGAATAGACTTGATACATCTTGTTGAGGATTTTCACATCAGGGCCCACGCGGGACCTTGCTCCATTGTTATCCTTTCCTCTCTTTAGGCAGGCATTTAAGTGACTTGCAGGCTAGCGTGATCCTTTCGACACTTGCTTCTAAGCTTTGCTGGGGGCAGGGGGGCGAATGCACCCTCACTCTAGTACTCGTTTTCCCCACTGTGACCTAAGGGGGCCCTTCAGGGGTCTCTCCAGCATGCCTGGGGGTCAGCGAGAGCCACCCACTGCAGCTGACTCCTGGGATCAGCCCCCTGGCAGCTCCCTGGCAGCTGTTCTTGGCCCGGCTCCACGGGGTCACACACACACAGTTAAGTAATCCCCAAATGTTCAGGGATCCCTTTTCTCCGGGACCCCAGCTCTGTGCTGCCTGTTGTTCGACGTCTGAAGATAGTTAGTTCATATATTTCTTCCAGGTTGCCAGCTGCTTACGGCGGCAGAGTGCGTGCAACGTGGTTACCCCATCCTGCTGCCAATTACTTGACCTTGACACGATCCATCCCAGGACAGTCCAGCCAAGCACCTACGCTCAACCTGTCTCGGGGGATGCCACCCCAGTGAGCCACGTGTCCAGCCCTGTTCGTGGCCCTCACCTACGGGGCTTGTGGTTCCAAAATGCTACTGCCAGGGTTCTTGCTGGCGGCCCTCCCCAGAAGCCGGGTATGAGGGATGAAGGAGTGTGGCAACACCTGGTCTAAAACTCTAGGCCTGACCCACCTGGAAAAGCTCAAAGGATAAATTATGAAAGAGGATTTTCAATATATAAAACAGTAGACTCATTTCAGTGATTTGAATATGATTGACTCGGGGGCTAATTTTAATTATACATTTAAACCTAAACGTATATTTTTTACAAACTGCACATAACCAAGAATAGCTAAATAAAATAAAATTCACGATGGTGAAAAATTAGGGAAAATGTTAATTATAGAGGAATGTCTAAATAAATTATATTAACCTAACAGATTATCATATGGCTATTAAAAATAATGTGACATGGAAAAAATTTTATGAGCTGAGCAGAAAGACCCTAAATTGTCCAAATATAATGATTACGACAAGGTAAAATATGCATTAGCATGAGAAAAGACTAGAAGAAAATCTGGGGGAATGAAAGCAGCTATCGTGGTAGGATGGAGGGAATATGAGTGACATGATCTTTTTCCGTTTTTTTCAAATGTTGTAATAAACCTTTAACGATTAAAAAGGAGGTTTTAGAAAAATTACCTTAATGCCCAGTCATTGGTACCATTCAAACTTAACAAACAATAATAATAGGAAAGAACCAGGAAGTGACCCGCCCGCTCCCACAAGGGCGAGGGCAGAGCCTTTCCTGGCAGACTTCCTGTGTGCCCGGCAGGGTGAAGCCTGCATGGCCCACGGCCTCAGCAGAGCTGGAAAGGACAGCAGACACATTAGGAATGAAGAGCAGCAAAAGTATTCATCACACCTTCACAACGCAACACACATATTTTCACTTTGTAAATGCCAATTTCGTTTTATGTATTTTTCTTCCAGTCTTATTGAGCTATAATTGATACACAGCACTATATAAGTTTAAGGTGTACAGCATAGTGATCTGATTTACGTACATCATAAAATGATAACCGCAATAGGTTTAGTGAACTGTAAATGTCAATTTATTTTTTTAAAAAAATATTTATTCATTTATTTGGCTGTGCCAGCTCTTAGTTGCGGCATGTGGGATCTAGTCCCCTGACCAGGGATTGAACCCGGGCCCCCTGAATTGGGAGCAAGGAGTCTTAGCCACTGGACCACCAGGGAAGTCCCTGTGTCAGTTTTAAAAAAGCGAAAATCTGCACAGCTATGGACTTGGAAGTATAACATTTGAGGGCTTTCTACATCATAGGAACAGGCCACAAATCTTCACTTTGAACAAGCCTGTAGGGACAGCATTGACGATTGCGCAGTGGCGCCAGGCAACATACAGCATTCACTTTGGGCCAGGCTCTCGCTCAAGGGATCTTTTTTTTTTTTTAATTAATTAATTAATTTTTGGCTGCGTTGGGTCTTTGTTGCTGCGCGTGGGCTTTCTCTAGTTGCGGCGAGCAGGGGCTACTCTTGGTTGTGGTGCGCAGGCTTCTCATTGCGGTCGCCTCTCTTATTGTGGAGCATGGACTCTAGACACACGGGCCTCAGTAGTTGTGGCTCACGGGCTCTAGAGCGCAGGCTCAGTAGTTGTGGCGCACAGGCTCAGCTGCTCCGCGGCATGTGAGATCCTCCCGGACCAGGGCTCGAACCCATGTCCCCTGCATAGGCAGGCAGACTCTTAACCACTGCACCACCAGGGAAGTCCCTCACTCAAGGAATCTTGAGAGAATGTGCACATCCTGTGCCCACGGTCACTGAATTGCTGAAGGCAATCCTGAGGAAATCCAGCTGCGGGACCCCCACGCTCAGGTTGCAGTCAGGGGCCCTGCAGTGTCTTCATGGGCTTGTCTCACCATTAAGGTGACTACAGCAGGCTCTTTGCAAGCACCTGGCACGAAGCCATGCACCCCATTGCGCTTCCTAAAGCACGTGTGCAAAGAGAAGGGCGGGAGCGGGGAGACCACTCCCAAGTCCTGGGGATGCATCACAGGATGTGTGCACTGGAGGCCTCTCCGGCCTCCGCGAGCCTCCCCTTCCTGTTCCATAAGATAAAGGGTTGCTGAGCTGCTCCTCTGTGCTACGTGGCCCCTTCCAGGACACCCTCACCTCCCACCTGTGCACTGTGCACATAGGTCCATGCACATCTCAGGGGCCCATCCGACTCCGCCCCTGCCTCCAGCCACTGTCCCACTCTGCTGCCCTCCTACTTCAGCCTCTAGGAGCCCACAGAGACCCTGGGGGGAGGGGGTGTACACTGCAAAGTTTATAGATTTTAGACATATTGATCTTCAGTAATGGTGACAATGTAGATACCAAATGGCACTTATTATTATAACATTCATAGTTGCCAGGCCCTTTCTAAGTCATTGACATATACTTGTTCATTTAAATTACACAACCACCCTAAGAATGATAATACTATCGTTACCTACATTTTAGAAATGAGGAAACTGAGGCACAGAGAGCTTAAATTGTCCCAAATTGTTCTTCAATATAGCAGAAGTTTTGGAGGAATTGAAATGCTTGTGCATTGCTGGTGGGAATGTAGGATGGTTCAGATGCTGTGGCAGTTAAGTGGTTCCTCAAAAGGTCAAACTCAAGACTACACATGACCCAGCAATTCCACTCCTAGGTGTATACTCAAAAGAACTGAAAGCAAGGACTCTAATAGATGTTTGTACACCGATGTTCATATCAGTGATATTCACAGTAGCCAAAGAGTGGAAACAACCCAAATGCCCTTCAACAGATGAATGGGTAACACAGTGTGGCATGTACATACAATGGAGTATTATTCAGCCAAAAAAAAGGAATGAAATTCTGACACATGCTATGACATGCTTGAAATATGTCAGACATAATACTGTATGAGTCCACTTATATGAGGTACCTAAAATGGGCAAATTCATAGAGATAGAAAGTGGAATATAGGTTACCAGGGGTTCAGGAAAGGGGGAATGGGGAGTGATTGTTCAAAGGGTATGGAGTTTTGGTCTGGGATGATGGAAAAATCCCAGAATGTATGTATCTTCTACTTCAGTTATTCTCCTTTCAGTAAGATCATTGCAGTAAGATCTTTTGAGTAAGATCATTCTGGTTTAAAGATGGAGAATGGATTGGTGGGGGGAGGGTAGAACTAAAGAAAAATGGGTTTCTGCAGTAATGCAGGTGAAAAATGATAATTTGCTTAAAATGCTGGCTGAAGAGATCTATTCAAGAGATATCAGGGGATTAAAATTGACTGGACTTGGTGGTTATTGGATTTGAAAAAGGTATGGGAAGAGGAACCAAAAGTAATTCCCAGGTTTCTGGCTTGGTCAACCGGGTAGATGACTGTCCTGCTCACAGGTTTTATTACTCAGGAGCTTGGATGCTCTCAGTCATCACTTTTCCAGGAGTTATTAGCAGGTAATGAGGAAACAGGTAATGATTTTAAAATATCACTTGAAGAAAGCTACTCAGCAATCGAATGGCGTAACTGTCTGATGATGCAAAACCGTGGATAAACCTGCATATTACAGTGCTGAGCAGAAGGTGCCAGACGAGAAATAGTGCACACCGAGTGACTCCACTTACACGAGACTCTAGAAGAGAAATCCGATCCCTAGTGACAGAAACTTGGCCAGTGTTTCCTGGATCTGTGAACACGGAGACTGAGGGAGACGGGGGCAGGGAGACTTCCTGGATGACAGGAATGTTGTATAGGTTGATGGTGGTTACGTAGACCAGTTCGCTTAAAAGAAAGTGCATTTTATTGTACGTAAATTGTACTTCAATACATTTTACTTTAAAAATTCATAAAAATCAGACCTTTAGATAAATTCATTCTCTTCCCTTGAAGCAGGGATTATCCTAGAGAAGTTCGTGGACTTGAACTAATAACAAATCTTTGCTGTCACATGGATTTCTACTTTATGAACCTATCACTTAAAATGAGTTCAGAATTTTTTAAAAAGGCATGTATGCAGTTCTAAATCTGTGAGCTTTTACTTACAACCCATTCACTAAAATAAGTACAATTTTATTCTTTGAAGTTATCAGAATTTCATTTCTTGGATAACTGTTATTCTAGATCACACTGGGTGCCAGTACACTAGAATTACTGCATTGCAGCTGACCACGTAGGGGACAAATGTGACATCTTGCTTTGGAGGCACGCAGCCTCTACTTATATAAACATCCTTACGTTTAACCCTCATCTTCAAATGAATGGGACTTCAGCTGTGACTTCGGTGTGCTTAGGAAAGTGGGGGTGGGAGTGATAAGAGGCTGGCCAGGGCCACACAGCCCGTTGGTGGCAGTGCCAGGACAGCCACTGCCCCCGGGGCTGTGCTTGGCGGGTCACCCCAGGGAAGACTCACCACCACTGAGAGCACTGTCTTCACAGACTTGACGTCTAGGGCTGCACTACCTGGTGCTTTGGTTTCTGTCCCACTCCACCCATCTCCCATCGCCAGGGGTAACTACGGGTCTTTACAGAGATGTTGTGTGCATTGAGTGATAGGCATATGTGTAAATAGATCCTTTAAAAATGGTAGCAGCCTGTATGCACCACTCTGCATCTTCAACAGGTCTCCATTCTTTCCACTGATATAAACTCCTGTTATTTTAGAAAATACACAATAAGCACACTGCATATCCATTTTTTACCTCACATAGAGGATTTTTGAAAAACCTTTCTATTTTAAGGTTTCAGCTACATACAATAGAATACACTTGTGTGAAGTGAGTTCAATGAGTTTTGACAAATGTGTGTGCCTGTGTAAGTGCCCACTGTCACAATCAAGATGGAACATTCCCATCACAGGAAAAGTTCCCGTGTGATTCCTCCTGGCCAACCCCCTCGCCCCCCACATCAGGCCCCAGTGGACCACTGACCTGTTTTCTGTGACTCTAGATTTGTCCCTTCTAGAGTTTTATAGAAATAAAATCACGCAGTACGTACTTCTTTCCCCCTCGGCCACACCACGCGGCATGTGGGATCTTAGTTCCCCCACCAGGGGCTTTTGGGTTTTGGCTATTATTAAATAAAGCTGCTGTGAACATTGCTACATAAGTCTTAGCATGGATACACGTTTTTTTTTTTTTTTAACTTTTTAAAATTATTTATTTATTTATTTTTGGCTGCGTTGGGTCTTTGTTGCTGCGTGGGGGGCTTTCTCTAGCTGCGGAGAGCAGGGCCTACTCCTTGTTGCGGTGCACGGGCTTCTCATTGCGGGCTTCTCTTGTTGAGGAACGCCGGCTCTAGGCGCGCGGGCTTCAGTAGTTGTGGCTCGGGGGCTCTACGGCGCGGGCTCAGTAGTTGTGGCGCACGGGCTTAGTTGCCCCGCGGCATGTAGGATCTTCCCAGACCAGGGCTCAAACCCATGTCCCCTGCATTGGCAAGCGGATTCTTAACCACTGTGCCACGAGGGAAGCCCCAGATACACGTTTTCTATTGTGTATTATCTAGGAGTGGAATTGCTGTGTTGTAAAATAGTAAATGAATGTCTAAGAGTAATGGAAACTGCCCAACTTTTCCAAACTTGTACCATTTTACATCCCCACCAGGAATGTATGAGGGTTCTAGTGCTCCATACCCTTGGCAATACTGGGTATCGTCAGTCTTTTAAATTTTGGTCATTCTGATGGGTGTCCAGTGGTATCTCATTATGACTTGAATTTGCATTACCCTTAGAACTAGAAATAATGATCATCTTTTCATGTGCTCAATGGCCTTTTGTATATCTTCTGTGAAATGTCTGTGCAAATCTTTTCCCGGATTCTTTTGTTTTTAAGATTCATTTTTTTATTGAGGTAACATTGTTTTATAACATTATATAAGTTTCATGTGTACTTTATATTTCTACTTCTGAATATCCTACACTATGCTCATAACCAAAAATTTAGTTTCCATTCATCACCATACAGCTGATCCCCTTTACCCATTTTGCCCTCCCCCTGCCCCTACCCCTCTGGTAACCATGACTTTGTTCTTTGGATCTACATGTTTGTTTTTGTTTGGTTTGGTTTGTTCATTTATTTGTTTTGTTTATTTTTTATATTCCACATATGAGTGAAGTCATAGGGTATCTGTCTTTCTCCATCTGACTTATTTCACTTAGCATAATACCATAATACTAAGATCCATCCATGTTGTTGCAAATGGCAAGATTTCATCTTTTTTAATAGCTGAGTAGTATTTCATTGTGTGTGTGTGTATATATATATATATATATATATATATATATATATACATCTTTATCCATTCATCCGTTTATGCGCACTTAGGTTGTTTCCATATATTTGCTACTGTAAATAATGCCTCTATGAACACAGGGGTGCACATATCTTTTTGAATTAGTGTTTTTGTATTCTTTTTTTGCCCAATTCTTAATGAAGTTCTGTCTTCTGACTTTTACGAGTTCTTTATATATTCTGCATAAATGCCCTTTGTCAAATATATAGTTTTTGACTTATATTTTCCTTAAGGATGCTTTTAAAAGAAGTTACATTTTTGAAGTTCAATTAATCAATTCCTTTTCTTTTATGGTTTATGATTTTTTTGTATCCTAAGAAATCTCCCAATGTGGCAAATATTTTCTTCCAGTTTTCTTCAAGTTTTATAGTTTTAGCGTTTATATATTTAGGTTTATGACCCACTTCAAGTTTTCATTTTCAAAATTGTTTTGACTTTTAAATTTTAAGTTATAAATTTCCCTCTAAACACTGCTTTAGCGTCATCCCACAAATTTTATTGTTATTTTTTCCATCATCATTCATTCAGAATAACTTCTAATTTACTTTGTGACTTCTTTAACTTATGGGTTATTTGAAAATGTATAAATTGCCAAATATTTAGGGATTTTTCCAGATGTCTGTTACTGACTTCTAATTTAATTTTTGTTCTGTTCAGAGAACACTCTGTATGTCACTCAAGCTGTTTGATAGCATAGCTCAGGTATTCTGTATCGTTAGACTGGTTTTCTGCTCCTGTTCTATCATTTACTGAGAGAGAAATGCTGAC
>NW_021146612.1:0-11967 GCF_002837175.3 Physeter macrocephalus
CAGCATGTGGTCTGCCTCTTGCAGATCTGTAAGGGCCCAGCAGCACCTGCCCCACCCCTGATGCAGTATCCCTTTAAGTGAAACTCGTTGAATTTATAGATGCCACACTAGCTGGATGGTGACACAGCTGTCTGAGGGGTGAGTGCTGTGTCTGGCAAAAGTACATGATGTTTGTTTGGGGTTCAGGGGAGGTGCACTGGGGGAATTGTTTGTTTTGCTTTTAATAAAGGAGGAGGGGGCCATTTATCAAACTTTGGTTTGGGACCCCCAAATACAGCCATACAGATGAGGCTTGTCACTGCTGCTGGCTTTGTGACCCTAAAGGAAATTCTGGTTAACCATAAAGCGGAGAAGGAGTGATTTAGCAACATGGGGGGAATCTGACAGTTGATCCAAGAAGGCGTGTCCGCAGGTGAGTTTTCTGAGCAAAACCAGGTTTGGGGTATTCTCTTCTGTTAACCTGACCTAGAGAGAGAGGCTTCTGGGTTGTCCCCCCCAAGCCCCTTGCCCCTTCCCCCTTCCCCAGATGCCAGCAGTGAAACCCTAGTTTCTCTCTTGGAACAGCTGCCAAGCGGAAGCGTGTAGTTTCACTCTCCAGGGCAGGAACCCAACATGCTGCTCTGTATCCCTCAGCTGCTGAAAATACGGATTTCATAAATCCTCCCAAGATGAATTTGCTACCCTTCCCAAGAGGGTGTGCATTTTGGGAAAAGGCTTCTCTTGCAAGGCATACAAGTAGATCGCCAAAGTAGACCTCATAGCTCCCTGTGTCCCACTTAAATCAGACCCCAAGGCCACAGGGACGCCACATTCTGAGTTTTCTAGGACAGACCTATGCTAGACAGAAGAATGGCCCCCAGAAGATGTCCACATCCTAATCCCCAGAACCTGTGATAATGTTACCTTCCATGGTAGAGGGACTTTGCATCTGTGATTAAGGATTTTGAGATGGGGAGAGTGTCCTGGGTTATCTGGGTGGGCCCAGTGTGATCCCAAGGGTCCTTATAAGAGGGAGGCAGGAGGGTCACATGCAGTAGTGAGAAGTGATGACAGATGCAAGAGGTAGGAGTAATTCAGGGAAGGGAATACGAGCCAAGGAATGTAGGTGGCTCCTTTCTAGAAGCTGAGAAAACCAGGAAATGGATTCTCACCTAGACCCCCCAGAAGCGACCAGCTCTGCCAACACCTTGATTTTAGTTCTGTAAGATTATTTCGGACTTCTGACCTCCAGAACTATAAAAGGATAAATGTGTGTTGTTTTAACTGCTAAGTTTGTGCAATTTGTTACAGCAGCAACAGGAAACTAATACAGCTGCCTTCTGTCCCCTGGAACACCCTTGTCAGGCTGTGTGCCCATGTCTTATCTGATCAGTATGGTTATTATACATAGAAGCTTACAGCATAAGAAGTAAGGAGATGTGGACCACAAAAGCGTGACTCCTTGGGTTCCATTCTTATATAGAGTGACCAACTCATCTTGGTTTGCCCGGGACTTCACCAGTTTTAGCACTGAAAGCCCCCAGGTCCTGGGAACCCCCTCAGCCTTGTGCAAACCAGGACATTTGTTCCCCCTAAATCCTAGCTGCTCACTTATTTAGTCATGTGACTTTGAGCAAGTTACTTAACTTTCTCTGTGCCACAGTTTCCCCATCTGCAAAATGGGGGTAACAAGATTGTTGTGAGAATTATTAATTGGGTTAATAAGTAGAATGTTGCCTAGCCCATTGAATGTTCAACAAATATTAGCTTTTATTATTATATGAGACCAGGTGCGGTACAGAAGTTCCTGGAGTTGCTTTGTTTGGAAGAAGTAATATTCTTGAAATTCTCAGACCACCGACTGAATCTCCTTCAACGTTTGTCTTTCTTTACCTTCTTCTGATGGTCAGGGAGCCCCTCGCTTCTCTCTGAGCCCATGAAGACTTGTTTCGTGGGAGGCAATGTGACGCTCACCTGCGAAGTGTCTGGAGCCTACCCCCCCGCCAAGATCCTGTGGCTGAACAACCTCACCCAGCCGGAGGTCGTCATCCAGCCCAGCGGCCACCACCTCATCACCCAGAGTGGCCAGAGCTCCACCCTCACCATCCGCAACTGCTCCCAGGACCGGGACGAGGGCTACTATGTCTGCCGGGCTGAGAACCCCGTGGGGGTGAGGGAGGTGGACATCTGGTTGAGCGTGAAAGGTGAGTGAAGTGGCCCCGGAGGAGGAGGCGGAGGGTCGAGAGCTTCAGAGGCCCTGGCATCAGCATGGGGACGGCTTGGTGCCTCCCTACATGTGGGTCACTGCCATCTGGGAGAAGGCCTGTCTGATTCCCTGTGGCTTGACAAGGTGGATGGGAAAATTATTGTCCAGTCCTAAATCTCTAACATTTGCATAGGGATAAAAAAGTTATTTAATATCTGTTACATCCTAAAGGAAAAAATATATATATATTAAAATAAAATACATACATGTATAAAATAGGTATAATTTATATATATACATAAAATGTAAGCTGAGAAACATAATAGCAAAATGAACACCCAGGAAACTAACATCCCACTTAAGATATAGAACAGTGCCAACACTGCCGGAATTACCTGCAGATAGTGTGGCCAGATTTAGAAAACAACAATAGCAAAGCTAAAAAAACAGGATGCTCACTTAAATTTATATTTCAGAAAAACAAATAATTTTTTGTTTAATGTACATCCCCAGTATTGCTTGGGACATACTTATTCTAAAACAATTATTCATTGTTTATCTGAAATCCAAATTTAAGTGGGCACATAGTATTTTATCTGGCAACCCTACCTGTAGGCCCATTTCCAGGCTCATCCTGGGCCTTCTGAAGAAGGTAACCACTATCCTGAGTTTCATGTTTTATTTAAGAAAAAATATGCTGCATACGTACACATTTCTACATAATATATTGTTTGCTTTAGAGTTTTGAAAAATGGTTGTTACCATACAAATGTAGTCTTTTGTAATTTGCCTTTTTTATCCCACATTTTGTTTCCAGAATTTATTCATGCTGATGTGTATAATTATGCTTTGTACCTCTGTACTGCTGTATGATTTTCCATTGTGTCACTACTCCACAACTAAGTTATTGATCTTCCTGCTGATGGATGTTTGTGCTGCTTCTGATTTTTTTGTTGTGATGAACAAACGGTGTTGCTATGGAAACCTGTACCACCCCCTTGTGTACATATAACCAGGTCCCCAGGAAAATATTTCTCTAGAATATTTGTACAAGGAGTAGAAATGAAGGTTAGGTTATGTGCATTTTTATCTATGAGATAACATCAAATTATTTTCCAAAGTGGTTATACCAATTTCCATTTGCAACGGTAGTTGTTCCACATTTTCACCCACAGACCTTGTGATTTTTGCCCATCAAGTAGGTGTAAAATGAAATCTCACTGTGGTTCTAATTTGAATGTCTCTGATTACTAAGAAGGCTGAGCATTATTTCATATGTTTATTTGCTATTTATGTTTCATCTGCGAAATACATAATTGTGGCTTGATGTTTTCCCCTTTCCTATAGATATATAGGAGTTCTTTAGAAATTCCATGTGCTAATTGTTAGTTTTACATGTTACAAATATCTCCTTTCAGTTGTCTTTCTTGTTTTCTTTACGGTATCCTTCGATTTGCAGACATTCTTACTTTAATGTTGTTGGCTTTATGAATCTCTTCTTATATCATTAGCAATTTTTGTGTCTTAAGAAATCCTTATCTATCCTATGATAATGAAAGTATTCTTCCATATTTTCTTAAAGTTTTAACACTTGCCTTTCATAGTTAACTCTGTAGTCCATCTAGAATTGATTTTTGTGAATGATGTGAGGTAGACATCAAGTTTCCTCCACCCCCCAATTTGGATAACTATTTGGTCTAGCACCACATCCTGAAGAGTTTCTCTTCTAGTCACTAGTCCGTCCTATATCAAGTTTCCTTCTGTGTGTGGATCTGTTCTTGGATTCCCTATTCTGTTCTCTTTTTGAAAAAAAATATATATTTTTGGCCGTCCCAAGCAGCATGCGGGTTCTTAGTTTCCCCAACCAGGGATCAAACCCGCACTCCTAGCAGTGGAAGTGCTGAGTCTTTTTTTTTTTTTTTTAATACATCCATTTATTTATTTTTTATTTTTGGCTGCATTGGGTCTTCGTTGCTGCGCACGGGCTTTTTCTCTAGTCATGGCTAGCGGGCTTCTCATTGCGGTGGCTTCTCTTGTTGCAGAGCACGGGCTCTAGGCGCGCGGGCTTCAGTAGTTGTGACTTGCAGGCTCTAGAGCACAGGCTCAGTAGTTGTGGCTCACGGGCTTAGTTGTGGCATATGGGCTCTTCCCCGACCAGGGATCGAACCCACGTCCCCTGCATCGGCAGGCGGACTCTCAACCACTGCGCCACCAGGGAAGCCCCTTCTTTTTTTTTTTTTTTCTGTTTTTACTTTTTATTTATTTTTTTGAATTTTATTTTATATTTTTATATAAAATTATATTTTTATATAAAATTAGTTTTATATAACTAATTCTTATTAGTTATCTATTTTATACATATGAGTGTATATATGTCAATCCCAATCTCCCAGTTCATCCCACCACCACACCCCCCTCCAATGTTCTTTTGCGTCACATGCTTTGTTTGATTCCCACAAACTGAAGTAGAAAAATGAGATCTTTATCTTGCTCTGCAGAGAGGTCATATGCCTTGCCCAAGGTCATGAAGCCGAGATAAGAGTAGGATCCAGGCAGAGGAGGGGAGGTATTGCCCTCCTAGCTGTGCGTATCACGTGGCCGAGTCAAGGGTGTGATTTGTCTTTGCAGAGCCTGTAAACATCGGGGCAGTTGTGGGCACCATCGTGAGCCTCCTTCTGCTGGGACTGGCCGTTATCTCCGGGCTTCTGTTGTACTACAGCCCTGTGTTCTGCTGGAAAGGTAAGGGCTCCCCGGGTCCCTTTGCTTCTCTCTCAGGCTTCTTGAGAGGGTGTGGGTGGGGGGAAAGGTGGCCCCTGTTATGCTCCCACCTGAAGCTCCATTCGAGAGGTTTCCAAATTGGGCGCAGATG
Source organism: Physeter macrocephalus (assembly GCF_002837175.3). Classification (NCBI taxonomy): domain Eukaryota; kingdom Metazoa; phylum Chordata; class Mammalia; order Artiodactyla; family Physeteridae; genus Physeter; species Physeter macrocephalus. The sequence goes on from NW_021146612.1 coordinate 5,055, forward strand.
TGCAATAATGAAGCACCTAAGAACCACGCCTGAACACCCTGTCATCTCTCGTATTGGGTCAGTTTTCTCATTGTCCATTCTTTTGTAAATGTTAGATTGATTAGAAAATTCTGTGAGGCCGAAGTGGATATTATTGGATATTAATGTTTTTTCTTTTCTCCTTTCAGTAGGAAGCACTTTCAGGTGAGTGTTCCCTAGACTCAAATCAAAAATCCATTTCCATGATGTCTTCACTGACGTTTTGTTTATAATGTTTCATAAGAACAATAATAACCACCGCCACTGGGGACCTACCACGGGCCAGACACGGGGCTGGTGCTTCCTCAGGCATTATTACAACCCAGTCATAAACTCTTCAGGGTGCTGCTCTTGGCTCCGTGTTCCAGACAAGTCGAGGGAGGCTCAGCGAAGCAAAAAGCAGCTTCTGCAAGCTCATCCAGGGAGTGAGCGGCCGTGCCTGCAGTCAGACCTGGGCCTGACCCGATTCCAAAGTCTGTGCTCTTTTTACAACGCCAGACCTCAGGGCCAGGCACATTGCTGGACTGTCACTGAGGCATAAAGACAGCATGTACATGTTGAGCCCAGTCATTCATGCATTTATTTTATCTAGTTTTCCTTTTCTAAAAGGAAGAATAAGTCATAGTCTTACAGCATGTTTTGGAAGACTAGTCTGAGCATGCCCAGAAGCCCCTCCCAGAAGGAAACCTCAGTAGGGGCAAAGCAACTAAATGGAACTTATGTATTTAGCCTCCTAAGGAGATTCTGGGTGGGAGCAAAGAACTCTTCTCTTTGCTCCTCTTATCCATTTATAACTATGGGGTATTATTGTCCTGGGACCATCGTTCATAATGAGGGGATTTTATGGTTCTGGGACCATCTTTCAACGGAAAGTGTTACCTTTACAGTGCTGTTTTTGAGGGTCATTCTGGAATGAGTCTGTCATTCCCCAGGCTTATTTTTCACAGGAGGGAGTAGCTTGGCACAATGGGAAAACGCTTTGGAATGAATGGACCTGGGTTCACATGGCAGCTCTGCCCTTCAAGCCCGTGGCTCCTGGAAAATCCCTGACCCTCTCTGAGCCTTTGTCTCCTTATCTGTTTCTCAGAGGCGGGCCGTAAGGATTAAAAGAGAAGGTGATGCTCCTAGGACTGTGACTGGCCCGTGAAATGTACAGTCTGGCTGGGCAGGCAGAATTAGCAACAAACTAGAGAACAATTCAGTGCCCAACCGCTGGCCGTGGACGCCAGATTCAGTCATAGTTCAAGGCTTCAGGGGGAGGCGGAGGACTTTACTTGGGCCTTGAATAATGAAAAGGTGGAGAAATTTCAGTAAGTGCAGGAGAAATAAGGGCATTTCAGGAAAGGAACAGAGCGTCTGTGTACGTGCTGTGAGGGGAACTGAAATGGTGGGTGCTTGGGACAATGAGGTCATCTGCCTGAGAAGCAGCGGGGTGGGGAGAGGTGGAGTGATAAAACTCACCCAGCACAAGATACAATTATCTAGACAATCTTCGGCAGCATCTCTCTGCAAGGTTACAATCGCACTGTCATCTCACGACTCAACCAGGTTGAATACATGAAGAATTTTCCATGTTACCAAAGGGGCTGCAAAGAACCAAGTGTTTCCTATTCAGTGAGGGCTGAAGTTGGAGAAAACAGGGTCTCTTTCTTGATTATTTCTCCCCTTCTGGAAATTAGGAGGCAAGACATGGGTGATGTCATGGTTTTGGTGGATTCAGAAGAGGAAGAGGTGGAGGAGGAGGAAGATGCTGCAGAAGAGGAAGAGGAGGAAGCAAGTGAGACGTACGAGTCTCCAAAAGAAGTAACCAAGTACGGCCACATCCACAGAGTGACCGCACTGGTGAATGGGAATGTGGACCGGATGGCCAATGGACTCCAGGCTCTGCAGGGTAAGCTCTTTGTCCTTAGAAGCTCTCTGCGAGGTTGTGGTGGGCTTTCCCGGAAGAAATCTCCAAGGGTCTGTCTTTTAAAGGTTGGGAAAGACAGTTAAAGTTTAATCTAGAATCTGAGAATCTCCTATCAACTACCAACACGCTAATTAAATGGACAAATATTTATCAAGGGCCTGCTCTGGGAAAGGCACAGATTGGTACTGTCAGGCACTAGAAAAGAAAGACCAATGGTGAAGGGCTTTACGAGACCAGTTAGGGCGAACAGACTAAAACACGAGGGGGAAATGAAAACAGAAGGAAGATTTAACCAACCCTTTGCGAGGGCAGTAGAGGAGCTTTGGCAAGAAGGAATCTGATTCCTTGCCTGATGAATGATACGTTTACAAATCGCAGAACCTCAGGAGAAAGATGAGAGCCCTGAGGGGTGCATTGGTTGGGAGACGTTTTATGGAAGACATGGGCTATGAGGCACGTCTTTCAGGACAGCTAAGTTTGAATAAGCAGAAAGGAGGGGTGATCCAGGCGAGGGGAATGGTAGAAGCCAAGAGTGTGGAGGGTGGGCAGTGTCAAGCATGTCAGAGGATTTTGAGTGGAAAGAACAGGTAAAAGCGGGGATACACACCCTGCCCCACCTGCTCCTCCACAAAGTCATCAGTAAAGGTCTAGAAATAGAGGTGATTGAAAACTGATTGGTGGGGGGGAGGAATTCCCTGGCGGTCCAGTGGTTAGGGCTCTGTGCTACCACTGCAGGGGGGCATGGGTTCAATCCCTGGTCAGGGAACTAAGATCCCACATGCCACATGGAGTGGCCAAAACAAAACAAAACAAAAAAAACAAAGAAAAAAAGAAAAGAAAACTGATACGGAAACAGAGTCGCCCCTGTTGAGATTGCTCAGAGTTGGGTCTATTTTTCCCTCCTGTATAGATGACAGCATTGGGCAGCAGAGGTGACATTATTCACGAAGAAGACAGGCCAGTTTGAAGAAGACAACTGTCCTTTGTTATCCTGTCTCAAAAGCTTGGAAAGCTACGTCGAAGATGAGTTTTATATTCTGCTTCACTTGACTGGCATCCCTGCCTGAGGGCTGAAAACGGTTTGTGGCTCTCAGCAAAAAAAGGAAAACACACACACACATCTTTCCTTCCCTTTTTTTTCTTTTGTCTAAATTGGTTTGATTTACTGTAAGTTTTCTCAACAATGTTGAAAAGCTTTGGAACGGGCAGTGTGTGGGGGGGAAAGCTGCATTTGGTATCTGAGGTGCCCCTGTCGCTGTGCCCCTGGCCTTCTCCAGGTTGACTGGTGCTGAGATGGGGGAGGCACTTGGCCTCGGCGCCCTTTGTCACTGTTAAAGGTCTGTAACCAGCTCGCCCCGGCACACAAGGGAATAGTGTGGGGTGATAAGGACACTTCCTTTTTCACTGCTCAGGTGAGCTGAGGAACCAGGCACATCAGCTCTCTGGAAAAGGTGAGGGGGGGTCAGCTACTGATGCTAATCAGAGGGCGGCACTTTGCTTCGGGTTGTGAGTCGGAAACACCTGGTCTCGCATCTGGACTCTGCTCCTTACCTGCTTCATGGGCTTGGGCAGGTAGCTTTACCTCTTCCCTGAGCCTCAGTTTCTTCATCTGTGAAATGGGTGAAATCACACCTATCTTACAGGGTTATGGTGGGGACCGAGGTACTTCAGGATGTGAGAGTGCCTAGGAGGTGCTCCGTAGATGATCGTTATCTTCTCCTTTGCCTTCCTTAGCGGAAGAAGAAAAATGTCAACTGTTCAGTTACAAACTGCTGCCTGGGCCTTCCATTCTCTGTAGAATATTCCAGACCAGGGCATCATCAGAGCTCTCCTGGGGATTTTTGCCTCCCTGGAGATAGAATTCTTTTCAAAAGAGGTAGGGACTGATAAGAGGAAGTGCCTTTCATTAGAATCTCGCATTTTCCAGAGCTTCGTGTTTATAGAAAAGCCTCTTAGGTGATGCACTGTTAGCTTTCAGACTTTCCCATCCTTCCTTTCTCCTGTGGCTTTGAAAAAGGCAAGGAGAAATGTTTTGTAACGGAGTAGATCAGTTCGTCTGGCCTCGGTTTCTTGATCTTGGAAATGAGAATGGGAAAGCTTGTTTCCTTCCTACTTCTTAAGGATGTTATGAAGATACGCTGCTCAATAATGCTAAGTTTTGAATGAAAATAACATATGATGAGTTTAAGCTGCTGCTGTTCCCTGTACAGTTTAGAGATTTTTTTTTTCCTTTCTAATTTCATCCTAATCTCTTAAATGTCAGGGACCTTCTAAGGGTGTAAAATATGTGTGCTAAACTTGAAAATCTGACTTGAATTTGCACTCTTCCATGTTGCATATCCTGCTCTGATGGGCACAACTTAAAGGGGAACTTCCCTCTCCAATAACAGGACCTGGGACTCCCAAGATGAGAAGTGTGTTACCTGCAGGGTTACCTTGCAGGTGTGGTTAGAGAAGGTCCACTTTCTTGGATGAAGGAACTAAACTGAGGGAGTCACTAGAAGTGAGCCCTGTCCCCAGCTCAGAACACTGGGGAGGTCAGAGGCTGGCTGCAATGTCTACCCGTCAGGGATAGCTGTGACCTTCAGTTCTCTTGTTGGGCTGGGTCTTTCGCTGCGTGGAACCTCACATTCTTAACCACTCTAACCAGTCTAAGTTAGTGTCATTTCAGAACGGATACTTGACAGGTTGTGTTTAAACTCACTGAACACTGAGCTAGTCTCTGGATCCGACAGTCCACCCTGCAGAGGCGACCATATTTAAAAAGGGAAAAAGCAAAGAAACTATTAGGAAAAAAAAAAAAAATCCCTAGCTGGGAATGCAGAGAATGATTTGCAAGATCACTGAGATGCTTCCTGTGACTTCCTCTTCTGCATGCACACCTGATGATAGGGAAATCTTCGAGGCAGGATTTTTCCACTAGTAAATGAGAGCTTCAGGGTTTTGGTGCCAAACATTATTAACCCTTGTCCAGCTGAGCTGTGATTGTTGTCACTTATATCTGAGCCCTGTGTGCACAGATAATATTGCTGGGTCAGTTAAGAGCTGAGGTACTGGGGGGTCTTCAAGCTTTAAGGATTTTTAAAGAATTAGGGCTTTTTTGCTTTTGTTTAAGATGACCCATCCCCAACTCCACCAGTACGTTGACAGCGGGTTACAGACTTTCTGTGGCAAAGTCCAACTTGTTACATTGTGCTTTAAAATAAAATCTTATCTGAATGTATTGTGAACTGGAGAGGAGAAGGTATACTTACCAGAACCAGGAAGATAAATACTTCCAGGCCATCGCAACTGACATTCCTTTTCCTCAAAACCTGGTGGACATTGGGAAAAGGGCTGTCATAATCCTGTGGCTTTGATATCAGCTCCCATCCTCACAAGCACACACCAACCCTGTTACTGCAGCAGGAAAGCCCATGATGGAAAATTTCCCTAACCCAGGCACTGAAACCTGGAAAATCATCCTTGCTGGGTAAAGTTTATTATGATGCAACATGTGCCAACTGGTATTTCTCACCATGGTCCTGGCCAGGAACTGCTGCAAAAAGAACGAAACAGATCCCTCTGCATTATTTACATTTTAATAATTGGTGTGGAGGCAAGGTTGGGAGAAATTCATTCTGAGGTTATAATATGGATTTTATTAAGATAATGGAATAAAGTTATTTTTAAATAAATGCTTTAGTCATCTTCATTTAGACCTGATTAATAAACTGAAAGATTTGGGGAAGTGGATTTGCTGCCCACAATTTTTGTTTTTTTAATTAGCTTTCCCAATATTGGTAACAATATTGTCTTCGTTGCCGTGTTATTCTTTTCCACGACTTGTAGATCCTACCCACCCTCTCATCTCACCTAAACTCCTCGAGAAATTTGTTCTCCATTGTTTTCTTGCTACATACCCTCAAACACGCCTCTTTTTGGTCAGATTGTTTTATTTATTTATTTTTGTAGGTGTTGGGTCTTCGTTGCTGTGCGTGGGCTTCCTCTAGTTGTGGTGAGCAGGGGCTACTCTTCGTTGCAGTGCGCGGGCTTCTCACTGCCGTGGCTTCTTTTTGTTGCAGAGCACGGGCTCTAGGTGCGCGGGCTTCAGTAGTTGTAGCACGCGGGCTCAGTAGTTGTGGCGCACGGGCTTAGCTGCTCCGCGGCATGTGGGATCTTCCCGGACCAGGGCTCGAACCCGTGTCCCCTGCACTGGCAGGCAGATTCTTAACCACTGAGCCACCAGGGAAATCCCCCCATGTTCTTTTTAACCCAGTCCCTCCATTTTCATGTCCCGTGTGTTTAATCCAAGCCTCTGTTTTCCCAGCCCCTCATTTTACCTCCGCCTGTTTTCACTTCTGTTCCGTGCTGTCCCTCAGGCTTCCTGGGTCACACCCACGTTCACCCAGCTTGTCCATTTCTGGACCCTCCCACCACTTTTGACCCCTCTTTTTCTCTGGCTGGCTGCCCCTTGCTCTCCGCCCCTTTGAATCGCGGCACGTTCATGTTTTCACCCTCCATTTTCCGGTGGGCTTTTTTTTTCTGGTTCCCATTTTTTAAGCAACGGCGGCTGACGCCTTTCTCTCATCCTACACTTTATTTTACTCCTACTCAGCCCCTTCATTCCTCTACCGCGGCTCCCATATAACCTCTGAGCTCCCCGCCGCCACAGGTTGCCAATCTTACTCCTCTGCCTCATTTCTTCTCTCCCGCCGGGGTTCCGGGACCCCATCCCCCCAGTTCTCTCCTCAGTCTTTGCTTTTCGTCTCCCCCATTCTCCTGACCGCCGGCGTTTTCAGGTCCCCCTTCCGCCCTGGTCCGCCCCCACCCCCGATTTTCCCCCTGCCCCATCTCCCACCGTTTTCTCCTCAGCTCCCCGGTGCCTTTCCGTACCCCCTTCCTCGTTTTCCCCTCAGCTTCACCGCACGCCGTTTTAAACCCACACCTCCTCCCTCCGTCCCCGATCACCTGGCCCCCCACTCCGTTCCTCCCATCCCCCCCATT
>NW_021146612.1:12484-25000 GCF_002837175.3 Physeter macrocephalus
CCGGGGGGCTGAGGCGCCCGCCGCCTGCCGCGGGGCCGTGCGCGTCCTCCATGGAGGCCGGAGGTGAGTGGGGCCGTGGCGCGCGTTCCCCGCTGGCGGGGCCGGGCCCGTTCCCGGGGGGGTGGGGCGCGGGCTCGGCCGGGGCGGGGGATGGGGACGGCGGGGGCGCCGGGCCTGGGCCGTCCGCGTCGGCCGGCGGGAGGGTGCGCCCCGGGCGACCAGCTTTGTTTCGCTTTCGCTGTCAGCGGCCGCCACCCCGTCTCCCGCCGCCGACTGGACCCGGGGAGGACGGGCCTCTGCGCGGCGGGGATCCCCATCCCCGGGACAGTCGGGGGCGCCCGAGGCCCGACGCCTCCGCCCGGGTGGGACGCGACGGGCGCCAGGCCCTCGGGCGGGGGGGTGTGATACCCGAGAGGGTGAGTGCCCAGGTGCTGCACTCGAGGTCTGGGTGGGAGTCCGCTCTGCTCCTTACAGGCTGTGTGATCGTGGACGAACCGCTTAACCCAAGTCTGTTTTGTAGCTGCAGAATGGGCTAATAATAGTATCTGCCTCAGCGGGTGGTTGGGAGCTTCCCAAACTTGTCTGTGCGTGAAAATGGGGTCTGGAATCCCTATTGAAAAAACATATTCCAAGCCTCTCCCAATAGAGACTGATTTGTAGAGCCGGGCTGCCGATCCCTGGTGACATGGATGAGGGGACAAGTTTAGGATACACCAATGAGTGAGGTACTTGCCTCTCTCCTTGTTAACAGCTGTCATCAGAAAACGGTGTGGAAGTCGGAGAATATTGGAAGCACTTGGAGGGTCAGCCCAAATGACCATGCAGCCTCAGTGGGAATGGTGTGCTTGTTATGCAAAGGCCAAACCTCAAGACGCATCCTTCAGGCTTCTTCTTTCCAACCACTTTGCCCCTAAACCCCACTAATAGAAATTTGGGGTGGGCTTGTGATTTATTCTGGGAGTCCCAACTCTTGAATATACTCTTATGCTTAAAGACGGTTTCCTTCGGGGAAATTTCTCAGAAGGGGTCAAGGCCTAGGCTCAGAATTTGTTCCAGAACCTCTTTGTATTCTTCCAGTGAAGTTCAAGCTTCATTCTGGTCTGGAGGATTCTGATCGTGGATGTTTTTGTGTTTCCCTGGCTTCTTTGATGGAGCAGGGATTGTGGGTGGGTGGGTTGAAATCAGGGTTTTCCCTGGGGTGGTGTAACTTTTTAATTTGGGAAATGACATTTCTTTGTTTGCTGGAGTCAGGCATTCAGTACCAGGTGTAGAGGTAGCTCTCTCTGCCTTCCCATCTAGATAAGGGCTTTCTCTTCGGTGAGTTTGTTACCCATAGAACTGTTGTTAAATGGCTCCTACTGTTTGCCTGAAATCTTATGTGAATCTTTTTATAGCTTCCGCTGTCTATTCCATTGACTCCTTTTAGTTTATATCTGAAAGCGATCTGGAGCTAGCCTCCCTTTTTAGCAGGAATCTGTTTCCAGTTCTGGGTTTTTCCTAATGATTGACGACTGTGTTTTGGGGTGTGGGCTGAGCTGTTGAGAGCTGCCAAGCTACCGTTAAAAAAAAAAAAGGCCAGAGTTTTATTCTTTTGAAACTGAATAAAGACCATTGTAATGGGACTAATTGTAATGGACAGCAGTAGATATCTTCAGAGTAGTGGTTAGAATGTATTTATTCATTCAAATATTTATTGAGTGTCTACTATGGGCCAGGCACTCTCTAGGCCAGCACCGGCCAATAGAAATATAACGCGAGCCACATACGCAATTTGAAATGTTCTAGTAGTTGCATTAAAAAAAAAAAAGTGAAACAGGTGAAAGTAATTTTAAAATTATATCTTTGTCAATCCTGCATATCTAAAATATTATCATTTTAACATGTAATCATGAATAATTATTGAAAATTTTTAGATTTTTGCTTTTGTACTGTCTTTGAAGTAAAGTGTGTATAATGTACCTAATGGCCCATTGTAATTGGGACTTGCCACGTTTCAGAAGGTCCGTAGCCACGTGTGGCTAGCAGTTACTGTATTGGACAGCACAGCCCAATAGCAGTGAACAGTTCGGAATGAGGGTGGGGAAGAGAGAAACAACAGTTACATGAAAAGAAGTAAGCAATCCAGAGAAGTTGTGTGAGTGATAGTTATAAAGAAAATTCAGTGGAGTGAAAAGAAAGTGACTGGGCCACTTTGGATAGTGAGACCAGGAAGGTCTCTGAGAAGGTGACACCAGCACTGAGGCCTGAAGGGTAGGCAGAGCAGCTGGGCAAGGATCTGGGGCCAGCCAGGCAGAGTTTTCTGAACGGATGGAACATCTCATGTAAAGATCTCAAGGCAGGACAAATCAACAAGCTTCCTGCCGGCTAGAGTCATTCATAGCTTCTCTCTCTCTCTGTGTTCAGGTAAATCTCCTTTCACAGAAGAGGCCCATGGTAAATGTCTTTCCACTCCGCCTGATTATCCAAACACATCCCAGTGTTTAATTAGAAAACTCGGATCCATAGGCCTTTTCAGCAAGAAGGGCCAGGGCAGGTACAATCCCAGATGAAGCTGGATCCTCTTGCCTCTGGTTTTTTTTTTTAAAGTTCTGCACTAATTATGGCTTTCTTTTCCAGCAGCCAAGTTTAGTTTGGGCCCAGCCTCCTCTTCAGAATCTCCGTAGTTCCTTCGTTTTTTTTCTTATTTTAGTCCTTGGATTCTTGAGCCTGAAATAGCAAGAGATTAAATCCCCAAATCACAGAAATAGAGTGTGAAATCTGGGTATGGCTTATGTTTAAGAAGCATTTCATGTAAAATGTTTGGCAAAGGCATCATAATAGTCTAAGGGGCTTCATTTCATTTATATTATAGAGAGATACCATGTATATTTATTCCACAAATATTTACTGAGTGCCTGCTCTCTGCCAGGAACTCTGCTAGGCACTGGGGATAAACATACAAGGTCCCTGCTCTGTCTGTGTCATTGATGTCCTAATTGGAGGGAGATGGATGATAATCATAATGGTGGTTGTACTGTAAAGAAAATAAAGTGAGGAGTTATGAAGTACATTGACTTGGGATCAGAGCAGGGCTGTCTAAGGAGTTGTCATTTGAGCCGAGACCTGAATGAAGAGAAGGTGCCAGGTATGCAGGCGTTCCAGTCTAAGAGAATAGCTGGTGCAAAGGCCCTGAGGTCGGAACTAATTGAGCATAGTCAAGGGCTGAGAGAAGGCCAGTGTGCAGGACTTCTAGGGCAGGGTGAGGATTTTATTCTAAGAGTGATCGAAACTGATCACTCTGAAAGGTGAGGAGAATGGGTGGGGGGGGGGCCAGAGGGGGAGCTAGGAGGCTGCTTAGTGAGAGATGATGTTGCATATATGAGCCAATGTTGATGAGACGATGTTGCATAGGTTAGAACAGCAGCCGTGAGATGGAGGGAAGTTAGGTTTGGCAAGTCTTTTGGAAGCAGAGGCAGTAGAACTTGTTAATGGATTTGGTTTGAGAGGTAAAGAAAAGAGAGAAGTCAGGGGTGACCCCTTTTCATATTGTGTGGAGCCTCCATGGTGTTGAAAAGATGGATAACGTGCGTATTGTGGAGGAAGCGAACCAACTGTGAATATTACCGGGATGGAATGAAGTCAGGTGATGAAAATGTACCTCCAGATCAGTCAATGTCGTTTAATATTTGACTCCATCTGGTTTCTCAGCCTCAGCACTACTGACATTTTGAGCAAAATAATTCTTCGTTGTAGGGGCCGCGTCCTGTGCACTGTAGGGTGCTGAGCAGCATCCCTGGCCTCCACCCATTAGATGCCAGTAGCACCGCCTCTAGTTACGACAACCAAAATGTGTCCAGACATTGCCACATGTCCCTAGGGGGCAAAAGTGCCCCCGGCTGAGAACCACTGGACCCCATGAGGAGGCATTAACAGAATAGAGCTCTTTTACCTTAAGACGATATCTAGAAATAATGGGAATAAACGCCACGGGGTTGCTGCGTAACACTGAGTCTTGTTTTGGATTTACAGTATAAAGTAACTTTTTACCGTGCAGATATTCACATCCAGAGGACTGTGCTCAGATACACAAGTAATTGTGTAAGTGAAAGGATTGCCTGTGCAAACACACACAAATTTCTAGGAGGAATTACCTGGGCGTGTACAAACGCCAATTTAGACAGATCTGATATATTAAAACCTAGATTTAAGCATAGAACCTCAGGGAATGAATATTCTCTTTACAAAGGAAACTTCCTTAAATTTTCTTTAAATAACAAACCCATAAAGGCTTAATATGATTTAGTAAAATTCTATTTAAAGACAGAATTTTCAGCAATACATTTATTTCATGAAACAAGATATACCCATGTATTTTCCTATAATGCATATGTCAGAAAAAAATATATATGCATATAAACGTTATATACATATATGCATGTTTACCGTCTGTTTCATTGAATCCAGGATATCATGGATTGTATTGCCAGTATGTGTCACTGAAAAAAATACCGCCTATTTAACTATGAAAAGTCATCGCTTGACACGTCCTTGTTTTATCAAAGGTTAAACTGAGAAGACTTATAAAGATGTGTCCTAAAATATACGAAATAGGGGCTGTTTAAATTAGTATCTGTCTGGTAACAGCTATTAAAAGGTCAAAGTCTCAAAACTGCTAAAGTGGAACCTACACATCAGACAGTGACCTCATTCAGGATGGAAGCCAGTTTTTATATTCGTATGTAACGCAATCATAGCGGTCAAAAAATCAGTTCTGAAGGCCTTGAACTTACAAGCTTTGTCAGTCATTGAGAATCTTCCACTGGAGGAGAGACTTGAACTGGGGACTGTGCTTCAGGTCGGTGAAGAAGCACCAGTCCAGCCCCCGCCCTTCACAGGACGCTGTGCTAGCCTCCCCCCCACCCCCCGCCTCCCCCAAAAGAAACAAGGATTGAATCGGCTTGGTGTTTGAAGGCAGCTGCGTAAATTCCCAGCTGGGGGTGGCGTTGGGGCAGGGAGAAACTTGTCACTACAGGAGAGAAAGAAATAAGGAGAGTGGGACTTCCTTCCGCTTCGATAGTGTGAGATCTGGGTATGCTTCTGGGTTGCTAATCTCAGTGGGATTCTCATAAGCAGAAGATGAGTCTAGGTGTGAACTCGGATTAGCTACTTGGGGCACAACAGGGAGGTGTGTGTGGCCGGCGTGTGGCGTGCAGGGAGACGACGGGAAAGGGAAGGCTGGGGCCGGTGGGCTGGGCTGGGAGGCCGGGTCTCAGCTGCCTTTATCTGGTAGGCAGGTGGGAGCTTTGGAATGTATTTGAAAGAAATGTCGTGACGTGATGTGCATTTCGGCTTCAGCAGGGTCCCTGGGGGCAGGAGAAAGTGCATCAGGAGAGTCTTGTAAAAGATCAGGGTAAGATGGGATGAAGGTTTAGGCCAGATCAAGAAGTCTGAGTGACAGGAAGCAGGGCCAGTGCTGACATTTTAGCCTTGATGGTGGGGAGGATGATGGGGAGTGAGAGGGAGCCTGTGAGTTTCAGATATTCCTTCTTTCACCTGTTTCCCAGTAGCAGGTTCTTTTGGAGAGACCTTGAGTGCATCTGAAGGCTTCCTGATCAGCACCGTCTGATCCTTGCCTGGCCTGTCTCCTTTCTTCCTCTTCGGGCTTTCATAGGAAAATGAGGCCTCCTTTCACTGGGTTCACTCTTACAAAGGTTACTCTGAGTCATGGTTAACCAGCAGTCAGGAGTGCCAGAACTGAGTAACCCCACTGGAATTCGGCCTGTGGCTACTGTTATGGCCCCAGGTCATTTAAATGACAACTCCCTCCCAGGATCCGGACTGTCACTTTTTGCCATGGGGAGACCTCGGTGGCTTTCCAGTTTCTGAGTCAGCAAGGTGGTCAGGGGCCTGGTTCTGCCCGTTCCCTCGAGGTGAGGGTGCTTGTTTGAAGCATGCTGTCTCCTGCCCCAGAGGAGCCACTGCTGCTGGCCGAACTCAAGCCTGGGCGCCCCCATCAGTTTGATTGGAAGTCAAGCTGTGAAACGTGGAGCGTTGCCTTCTCTCCGGATGGTTCCTGGTTCGCCTGGTCTCAAGGACACTGCATTGTCAAGCTGATCCCCTGGCCGCTGGAGGAGCAGTTGTAAGTTCTTTCACACCCAAGGGAACGAGGGAGTCCTGGGGAACTGAGCGCTCTCCCAGATGACGACTCCCTGCCCGAGAGCAGGAGAGGGAAGGTGGCCAAAACAGTTCAGGAATTGATCAGTGAGGTTTCCAGGGTCCCACATTCTGTACCTGTGAAAATTAACTCCATCGAGATTATGTTAGCCCCGAGGTTTTTTTTTTTTAACACCTTTACTGAGATATAATTTACACGCCGTACAATTTGCCCATTTAAAGTGTACAGCTAGAGGCCCAACTGGGTAGTTAGGCTTGATTATTCGGCAGCTGCTGATTAGGGATGATTCCCCCTTACCAACTAACTGTATTTTAAATTTCTCTAAATTACCTGAGTCCTTTGGAGGCAAATAAGCTTGTCTTTCACACAAAAAATAAAGTATACAGCTAAGTGACTTGAGAATATTCACAGAGTTGTGGATCCATCACCATGATCAATCTTACAACATTTTTGCCATCCCCAAAAGAAACCCTCTAATCCCCCTCTAATCCAGCCCTGAGCAGCCTCTAATCTACTTTCTGTCTTTATAGATTTGCCTATTCTAGACATTTCATACAAATCGAATCATACACGATGTAGTCGGTTGACTGGCTTCTTTCACTTAGGATAGTGTTTTCATGGTTATCCATGTTGTAGCATGCTTCATTACTCCATTTCCCTTTACTGCCAAATAATGTTCCATTTTATGGAGACACCACATTTTGTTTATAAGTTTATCCACTGGTGAGCATTCAGGTTGTTTTCACTTTTTGGCTATTAGATAATGCTTCTGTGAACACTATGTCAAGTTTTTGTGTGGATATATGTTTCTGAATATGTTTAACTGGTTGAGGAACTGTCAGACTGTTTTTCAAAGTGGTTGCACCATTTTACAATCCCACCAGCAATGTTGGAGATTTCCAAATTTTCCACATCCTCACCAACACTTGTTATCGACTGTCTTTTTGATTATAGTATAGCCATCCTAGTGTGAGCAAAGTGGCATCTCATTGTGGTTTTGATTTGCATTTCCTTGCTGGCTACTGATCTTGCCCACCTTTTCATGTGCTTATTGGCCCTTTGCATGTCTTCTTTGGAGAAATGTCTATTCAGATCCTTGGTCCATTTTAAAATTGGGTAGTTGCCTTTTTCATTATCAACCAAGTTCAGTTCCTGATATTAACTAGCTTTTCTTTCTCTGGGCTGGACAAGTCCCAGTATCTGAATGCTGTGAGCTCCCAGTCAGATGGCCCAGCATCAGTATTTTTTTCATTTGTCACAGGGCAACTCTACGTCTGTATTTATTTACTGAGCCAACAGTTGTTGCAGTCTTCCTTGCGTGACCCAGAGCCAGGGGCTGAGAATCCTGAAATAAATCAAACATGGCCCCTGCCCATGAGGGTCTCATTTGTTTTGCTTTAAGCATTTCTTACAAGTAGCACGTTAGATTTAAGTTTTTTATAAGTTCAGTCTGAAACTTGTTGCCTTGATAATAGGTAACGCTGATGAAAATTTGCTGAGATGGGTACTCTGCACGCTGCTGGGGTTGAGGAGTATAAATTTGTGCACTTGCTGGAAGGAAGGCCATTTCGAGGACCTTAAAACTGTTCTTCCTGCGATTAGGAATCTCAGAAATGGGGTCGTCTATTTATTTATTTATTTTAAAATTTTTATTGGACTATAGTTGATGTACAATGTTGTTATTTTCTGCTGTACAGCCAAGTGAATCAATTATACATATACATATATCCACTCTCTTTTAGATTCTTTTCCCACATAGGCCATTACAGACTATTGAGTAGAGTTCCCTGTGCTATACAGTAGGTCCTTATTAGTTATTTGTTTTATATATAGTAGTGTGTATATGTCGATCCCAATCTCCCAGTTTATCCCGCCCGCCACTTCCCCCCGGTAACCATAAGATTGTGTTCTACATCTGTGACTCTATTTCTGTTTTGTAGATAAGTTCATTTGTACCATTTTTTTATATTCCATATATAAGTGATATCACATGATATTTGTCTTTCACTGTCTGACTTACTTCACTTAGTATGACAATCTCTAGGTCCATCTATGTTGCTGCAGTTGGGAGGTCATCCATTTACATACACTGATTTTCAACATGAAATTAATCATATGATAGTTAAAAATCAGAAATAGCTTAAAATCTGGTGATGCGAAAACGCTTAAGGAAATTGTGGCATTGCTGTATATTTTTGTAGCCATCAAAGATTGTTGTGTGTGTTTTTTGTTTTCTTTTTAATCACAATTTTCAGTTCCTTCTATACTCAGCTTAATGGTAATGCCAAGATCATTATTTATTGATTCCCCCAGTCTAAATACAAGGGATTCAACTTCATATCCAGACTTAAATCTGATGTGGATTTATAGTCTGAAAAAGTATTTTTTAAAAAGCATAAAGTGGGAAATCTGTTACTTCCTTGAAAATCACTCTTGTATTCAAATGTATATATTACTATACATAAATATATCTTTCCAATATTAGGGAAAATGTAAATTTGAGCATTAACCCTTTATGTGTATCTTTTGTTTAATATAATGAGGGAAATATTGTTTAATATGTTAAATGAGCAGTTACTTGTTTTAGAGAAAAATCACACATTTTGAAGAATAATAACTTGAGGAAATGTTTACAGTACAAGGCTTACTGAAAAAAGCAAGCTATGAAACTGTATTTGCAGTATGATCCCAAATTTGTTTTTGAATAACATGTGAATGTACACATAAATTAAAAATTCATCGTACAGTGTTTACTGTGGTTAGAGTGGTATTAGGATCAGGGTAATTTTTATAATTTTCTCATTTCCAAAATTTCCCCATGTTTCACTATTAATTTTATAATTTAAAATAATTGTTATTTTAAAAGTCCTTTAAAAGGGGAAATCTGGGGCCTTTATATTCTTGTTAGGATTGTTATACATTTAAAAAATAACAACATTAAAAAAAATCATATAATGTAGCGGTTTTGATATTGAGCAAATAATTGATAATAACTAGATACTACTACTTTTAGAAATAAAATTTTCTGAAAATTCAATTTTGATGAAGTTAAATTCTCCTAATGACTGTCCCTGGCCCCGAGCGGCCCCCTCCCACAGTCGCGTCTGCCACCTCCCAGGTAGCTCCTCCCTTGAATTCATTGCAGACTCTGAAGTCCAGGGCATGTGCTGCACACTAGGCTAGGACACCCAAGACTTGATTACTAGTTCCCGTTCTGCCCCCAATCTTGTGACCCCAGGAAAGCTATCTCTGCCCCTAACATGTTAAATTTATGATAGTAAAATGAATTACTATGTCAGTGTGCCTTAATTCGTTTGGAATAAAGTAGTTACGGATGTATCCCTTAATTCAAATACAGAAATCAGGATTTTATAAAAAAGAAAAAAGGTAACTTTGGAGGTTCTGAGCTGGCCTACAGAGCTCTCCCCATAGCTTGCCTTTTCTGTGCGTCTCCCCTGGATGGCCAACTCAGGCCCCCGAGTCAGGGCCGGGCAGGTCCTCGAAGTGCGCGTGTCAGCCTGGCTGGGGCCGGATGTGGATTGGGCGGGCTTCATTGAAAAGACATTCAGTGTCACATTTCAGATGTTCTGTCAGAACGACAAATTTTCAGACCACGTTTGGCCATTTAGACCAGGGGTCGGCACACTTTTTCTATAAAGGCCCAGATAGTAAATATTTCTGGCTTTGGGGGCCATATGTCTCTGTCAAGACAAGTCAGCTCTGCTGCTCGAGCGTGAACGCATCCCTAGGCGAGAGGTGGGCAGACGAGCCTGGTGGAGGTGGGAGACAGCTTCGCGTACAGAACAGACTGCCCTCCCGGGCACACTCCCGCAGCCTCTGCTTTAGAATGACAGACTTTCAGAGCCGAAGGAGCCCCCATTTGCCCCAGTCTCTCCCTTCTAGTTCTGTAGGTGAGCTTGCTTAAAATTCTTTAATATATTTCGATGATGCGATTGACAAAAATATGACTTACTTAACTTTTAGGGAACAGATGTAATACAGAAAGAGGTTCAGCTGCATGTATGTTGGCTCTAGGATTTTTCATGGAAATGAGTCACAGCTGTATCATCACTCTTTCTCCCAGTTGGATAAACCACGGAGTGTGGTCAGAGCCATGTAGCAAAGCAGGACTGAATACTTACAGTGATAAAGTGTACCGCAGATAAGTGTTCTGCATTTGCGAGCCGAACCCCAGGACTGTGTAATTGCTCATGCCTTTGAGAGATTGTCTGTGAGGCAGAGTGGTGGGCAGGGCCTTGTTTCTTAGGGACGGAGTCTTATTTAGCTTGTCTGGGCCTGTGTTTCAGCATAAGTAGAAGGTAAAAGGAAAGGCTTGGGCCACGAGATCTTTGAGGTCAGCGTGCCCCTGAACAGATCTGTGAGTTCTTTCGTTGACTGCCCTGCTGGTTGGTTCCTGGACTGGATGTGCCATCAGAGAAGTAAATGAAAGAGCCTCATTCACTGATCGGAGCAAAGTGAGTGAAGGTGGAAATCAGCGTGTACCAAGCAAACTGATGGCCTGAAAAATGGGTTTATTTTCCTGCTCCCTGGGGACTTTCTGAGCTAGAGATAAGGGGGGTATGAGGCAGAAGAGTGGCAGATGGTTATGCAGGCTCTAAGTTCTGTCCTAGTTCCAAACCTACAGCATGCTTTCTTTCTCATGAGAAACATGGAGTGCATCTTTCCTTCCACGCACCAAAACCCAGGAGAACTTTCTGAAGAAGCACATGGCTCCCTGGAGCATCTGTGATCTAGTTATCCCACAAGGCAGGTCGCCCCGCTGCAGGGCTGTCACAGATGGGATGAGCCGCGGCCAGTGAAGTCTCTGTTACACGAATTCTAAAAAAAAAAAAAAACAAGAAGAAAGGTCGTACTAGAATTCAGTGAAGGCCAATTTGTTTCTAGGATTTCTAAGGCTTAGATACCCCAGAATGAAGAGTTGATTGACTTGGTGGCAATTGCAGACTCATTAAGAACTCTCTGCTTTCCCCAGCATCCCTAAAGGGTTCGAAGCCAAAAGCCGAAGCAGCAAAAATGATACAAAAGGGCGAGGCAGCCCAAAGGAGAAGACGCTGGACTGTGGGCAGATTGTGTGGGGCTTGGCCTTCAGCCCGTGGCCTTCTCCACCCAGCAGGAAGCTCTGGGCACGCCACCATCCCCAGGTGCCAGACGTCTCTTGCCTGATCCTTGCTACAGGACTCAACGATGGGCAGATCAAGATTTGGGAGGTACAGACAGGTAGGTCATTTCTGGCTGGGATCAGGCCCCAGGGGGCTCTCGTGCTCGTTCTGATTAGGGACCAGAGGGGCCGCCAGTTGGCTGAGGGGTGTGGCTGTGACCTGTAGACCAGAGCTGCTTCTCCCCCTCATCGAGTGCCCCTCTCTCTCACGCTAGGGCTACTGCTTTTGAATCTGTCTGGCCACCAAGACGTCGTGAGAGATCTGAGCTTCACACCCAGTGGCAGTTTGATTTTGGTTTCTGCATCCCGAGATAAGACTCTTCGCATCTGGGACCTGAATAAACATGGTATGGAGGTGACAGAATGACTTGGCAGCCCCAAAATACTGTATTTGCCCCTCTCTCTACTTGACCAGTGTCATTTTATCCAGAACAGTGTTTCTCAACCTTTTTTCTGTTATTGCATCCTAAGGAGACTTTTTAGACATGTTTTTCCTAGTCACCCCCCAGCCCCCTCACCACCTGGGAGATTTTCATGCCAAAAGTACATTGAATATCTCTTCAGGTACTGGATGCGTATCTGTGCTTTGTACATAAAAAAAGGTCAGATTTTTCTGGCCATCAAGAACCCGTTTTCACCCCTCTCGAAAATACATGGTGTAGAATAGGTTTTCTGAGCTGTGGCACTCTTGACATACTGGGCTGGATAATTCTTTGTCACGGACCTTCCTGTGCATTCTGGTGTGGAGCGGCATCCTTGCCCTCTTAAGCCGTGAGATGCCAGTAGCACCTTCTCTAGTTGTGACAACCAAAATGTCTCCAGACATAGCCCGGTGTCAACATAAAGGCCACAGTCTCCCCGGGTTGAGAACCACTGATCTGGAAGAAGTCATCCATGTTGGGTACTTCCTGTTAGAAGTGAAGTTTCTTTGTACAGTGGAATCTAGGTCTAGAAGCATCCGCTCGGGTTGGCGTGAGGAGGGGCGCGGTCAGCTTTAGTGCAGTTCTGCTCTAAGCAGGACTGTGTCCCGGAGTAGCCCGACAAAGAATCCCATACGTCTCTGGTGTCACTCCTCTGACGCTGGGAAGGTGACACAGGGAAGGGGAGTTGGTCGCCGGGCCATTTCTCCCTCGCAGGCGTGGAGGGAGGGGGAAGGAGGAAATGGGGCCGTGGGCCGTCCATG
>NW_021146613.1:0-16056 GCF_002837175.3 Physeter macrocephalus
ATTGATTTGGTCTGAGCAGCATCTTCCTTGGTGCTAAATGGGAACAGAAAAGCACTGTGTGCAACCCTTACTCCATTTCTTATTTTTTAGCTTTGTCTTTGACATACTATTTTATACCCGTTGGTCAGAAGTACAACAAAGCACCTGGATAAGAAATTAACTTTGTCAATTTTAACTCACTATGAAGATATCAATGATGACGACGATGATGAAAATAGCAATGACACCAAACATGATAAAGACGATATTCAAAGCCCTTCGATGATATGAAAATAAGTTGAGACTTATGATGTGCATGGAACTAAATGGATGTTATGCGGACACACCATCCCTGCCCTCGGAATCGAGCGGCCAGACAAAATCACACAACTGTCACAGCAGAAGGCACGTCCTAACAACTCCTGCAATGGAGGGAGGCACCGTGGCAATAATGAGGAGGGAAAACATAATTCTGAGCAGACAGAACAGGGAGCAGTATTGGCGGAGGAAACAGTTAAGATGGACTCTGCAGAGAGGATGGGGTTGGCCTAGGGAGGAGGTGGGTCCTAACAGCACAGAGACAGAAGAGGGACACACGCATTGGGGGAAGCAACACCGATGGCCAAAGCACAGGTATGCTGAGAGTTGGGGTTATAAGTGGAAGCTGAGGTTGGTGGTTGAGGGCCAACTGGATCGATAGAGTTGGAAAGGAAAGTTGGAGGAAGATCCCGGATGGTAGTAAATGTGAGACTGGCCTGCCTCTCTTGCTCTCCAGGCAAGAAGGAGCTACGGAAGGCTTCGGAGCAGGACGGGTACAGCCTTTGAGAAAGATTCCTCTGGAATCTCTAGAAGAATGGAGGGAAGAAAAGGAGGCAGAAGGCAAGGTCAGATAAGAGCTAACAAGGGCTAATTCAAATAAGACAGCCGTTAGGGGCAAATACAAGAAAGAAAAGTTTTAAGTTTAAAAGAATTTTATGAAGCGCCTGTAAAAGGGGAAATGCAGTAATGAATTTCTAGGCTGGTGGCAAAGCCAGTCCAGAGGTGGGTTCTTGGTGAAAGCAGCACAAGCCCCAAGATCAGGAAGGAAAGGAAGCATGCCATCTCTGGACCCCTCAAGTAATAAGTCCAGGACTTGGTTAATATGAAAAGAACTTCTAGGTACTACCACCCCCATGCCTCCCTTCTTCTACCAGCCAGTTCATGTCTACAGACACTGTTGAAATCCTACTATGTGCCACGTTCTGTCAGCTGCGGAGGGGGAAAGAATGAAAAAGGCAGTTGCCGATTCCAGGGATGTTACACACACACAGAAACAGCTGTGATACAGGCACATTTGGTTAAAGGATATATGAGGTTTCACCAAGGAATCATGGTAAAAGGGGATGGGGGCACAGGATTCAGAAAAGGATGAAGACACTGTTGGAAGGTGGTGTTAGTGCTGGACTTTAAAGGAAAAAAGCCCCGTCTTCTAGGACCCTGCCATCCACACAGCCACCCCAGA
The DNA here is from genome assembly GCF_002837175.3 of Physeter macrocephalus. NCBI lineage: Eukaryota > Metazoa > Chordata > Mammalia > Artiodactyla > Physeteridae > Physeter > Physeter macrocephalus. Next base: position 1,481 of record NW_021146613.1, read on the forward strand.
CCCCCTTTTCTTTGCCCACTCCCCGTGCGTTACGGTGCCTTTGGGGGAGCTCACTCGTGCCCACGCCTCCCAACACCACCTTCAGCCTGAGCAGAGCGTGGCCCTGGCCACCGATGCAACCGGGATCCATCACTGAGCCCAGCCCTTGGCTGCAGCCAGCCCAGGGAAGAAAGCGAGGAATTGACAGGGACAAAGTAGGTGATTAAATAGTTAATCCCACTAGAGGATTGTAAGTAAAGAAAAAAGTATGGGCGACCCCTGTAAGTTAATGATGACTCAGGAAAGCGGGTTTGCTTAACCACAAAACCATGCAACAGGAGCACAAGACAAGACCCCAAACAATAAAACAATGGTGGCATGAGACCCACATCCTGCCCAGTGAGCTCGATAAGTTAATGTTTCCTAGGACATGCTCCTCTGGGCACATTAAAAACACAAATATAAGGAAAGGGTGACATTATACTGAAACCTGAAATGATGTGCCATTCTTAGCATAGGTTACCACCTTTTTGCTCATTTCCACTGTGCCATGACAGTCCTGGCTTGACCATGGAGGGACAAGAAAACTCCCCCGCCTGACGTGGAAGAGGAGCTGACGATGGAAACACGACATCTACTCAAGAATGAGGAAGAAGGTGGTATTTTCCCCCTCCCCACCTTTCATTTGATTATAAGACTGTAGCCCACTAAGTTCTCGGGGCACGGCACCCTCTCGCCCGCCCGCTTGTAAGCCTCACTAGCATCCTGTTCTAATAAATCACTTTGCATCTATCACTTTGCCTCTTGCTGAATTCTTTCTGTGCTGAGACATAAAGAACCGGAGCTCCGTGGAGCCCCCGCAAAACACCACCTAGCGGTTTCAGGATGTGGAAGCTCCAGAAGGAAAAACCTGGGGCCAGTTCAGACCAAATCAGTTTCCTGCTTTAGAAATGGAATGATGCTGACACGTCAGCTGCAAAAGGCAGCACAGTCTGTGAGGGCAAGGGTCAAAGGAGACTTAGTGGAGAGAAAAGTGTGGACCGGGGACAGCGTGGGGACAGGGGGAAGAGGCAGGAGGCCAAGCAAGAGCGACAGAGGACAGCAGAGGGGACGTGTGCAAGGAAACGCAGGCTGGGGAGCAAGAGGTGCGTGGGCAACGGAGCGTGCCACGGTCACAGGCAGATTCCCTGAGCAACGCTGAGCGCAAGACAGCTGGTTGGAGGAGTGACGGTGATGAAATGCACGTTCCTATTTCCTCCTAAAAATCCCTCATGCGTTAGATGAGAAGGATGGAAAGGTCTCCTGCATGTCGGGGATGAGCAAAGCACAGAGCACAGCAAGGGTCCCAGAACAAAGAGCCCAGGACACAAAGACAAGGCTGACAATGCTGTGGGGATCAGAGACGTGAACCCGGGGCTGTCAGCCACCGAGTTCTACAAAGTTCTTCATGCCCTCATCCGTACGTGCAGGTGGGCTCATTAACCAGGAGACAATTCTCTCAAGACGGAGAAGGGAAGGGTTGGCAGAACACGGACTTGACCTCACTCAGAGCTTTAATGGTACTGGAGGCCCGTCCCTCCCAGGAAAGGGTGAACAAAGGTTCTGCACACTCTCAGCAACTTTGTATTAACACAGAGTCATCTTTTCTTTTTTTTGTATTGACCTATAGTTAATTTACAATGCTGTGTTAGTTTCAAGTGTATAGCAAAGTGATTCAGTTATACATATATATATATATATATACAGACACACACACATATATTCTTTTTCAGATTCTTTTCCATTATAAGTTATTACAGGATACTGAGTAGAGTTCCCTGTGCTACACAGTAGGTCCGTGTTGTTTACCTATTTTATGTATAGTAGTGGGTACATGATAATCCCGAACTCCTAATTTATCTTCTCCCCCACTATCCGCCCCCCTTTGGTAACCATATTGGTTTGTTTTCTATGTCTGTGAGTCTGTTTTGTAAATAAGTTCATTTGAACCATTTTTTAAGATTCCACTGTAAGTGATACCCCATGCTACTTGTCTTTCTCACAGAGTCATCGTAATGTCTCCTTTCTCAAGCGAGAATCTGTCCCCGTGTCCATCTATCCGTTCATTCATTTATTAATTCACCGGCTATCACTGAGTGTCCAGGACATACCAGGCACTCTTCTGGACGCTGAACAAGATCGACAAATTGCCAGCCCTCGGGGCATCCACATTCTAGCGGGAGAACACAGACGAGCAACAGCCTCAACAATGGCAAAACACGGTGGATGTGTAAGGTGGTGATCAGAGCTGCGAAGAAAAGAAAGCCAGGAGACACGGGCGGGAAGCAGGAGGAGGAGGACCGCTATTTCATCAAGGGCCCTGAGGGAAGGCTTCTCTTATGAGAGGACAGGTGAACAAAGACCTGGTGGGAGGGCAGGAGTGAGCTATGATGGATCTGGGGGGAGAGCATTCCCACAGGGGCCAGAGCAGGGGGCACAGCCAGGAGAGCAGCTGTGGGGGGAATCGGGGAGCTGAGGGGGCAGGAGGAGCAGAGATAGGAGAGGAGCTGGTGGGGTGGGTCAAAGGGGGAGCAGGTTGCAGCAGCTCCGGCAGATCCTGGAAGGCCGACGGCCCGGTCTGATGGAGAGCCTGGAGCAGAGGCGCTGTGCAATGTGGCTGTGGGTTGAGAGGACCCCTCTGCTGCTGTGTGGGGCACGCACAGGGGAGGTGGCGGTGCTCTGCCCGCCAGGTCCTGGAAGGATTCTGAATGCACAGGACAATAGCACTGACAACCCGACAGTGTCTGCTCTTCCAAAGATCCAGCCACTCTGAGTCTCGGACAGTCTCTCCCAGGCCAGGGCTCATCAGGAACCAGGGCACCAGCCGACAAGGTCTTCCCCGTTCCGCAATGCCATGTTCGCTGGGAACCAAAAGGAGAGACCTGTCCACCGGGAAGAGGCCTGAGAGCCAGTAAGCCTGCCTCGTCATTGTCCTTCTGATGTATTTAAGCCAAAACAAAACACTCAAGACAACATGGGAAGATCCTCCTACCCCGTCACAGGCCCCCTAGAGGGCAAGAACGACAGGTTTACACTCCTTTTTTGTTTCTCCGAGCTTAGTGCCAGACACTGTACACACAGTAAGCACTACATAAATACCTGGGGGCATAAATTCAAGAACTACCTCATCATCATCATCAGAAGAAGAACAGCCGATGTTCTTAACAACACTTAATGATGTCTTATTCTATGCCGGTACTTCACCGCTGAGGGTGACTTTGCCCCAGGTGGCATCTGGCAGTGGCTGGAGGCATTTTTGATGTCACAACTGTACATGCGTGTGTTGGGGATGGGGAGTGTGGTGCTCTGGCATCTAGCACGTAGAGGCTGGGTAAACTGCCAAACTTCATTCAATACAAAGAATTTTCAGGCCCCAAACGTCTAAGTGCCGAGGTTGAGAAACCCTGCTTATTTAATCCTCACAATAATCTTTATTTGAAAAAAACTGGGCCACTGGGACATTAACTTGCCCAAAGACAGCTTGGTGAGCACCCTTCTGAACTATAAAATGACAACAACGTAAGGCAACGGGCAGGTTGAACTGTTTCTGGTCGACATTTCTGACACCACATATGCAGTTTTTTCCTTCCCTCCCATCAACTGAGTGTCCTCCGATCCAATTCACTTCCTGGAGTTAGTGCAAACCCCACAGGTGAGGGGCTCAGCCCCACAAGACTGTGCCCCGCTTCACACAGCAGTCACAAGTTTGGGCCTCCTGTACCACTGACCACCCAGCTATAAAGTCTGGAGTTCCCCACATCCCCTCCTGGGGTTCGATGATTTGCTAGACTGACTCACAAAACTCAGGAAAGCACTTTACCTACGATCAGTAGTTTATTATAAAGGATACAGCTCAGACACAGCCAAATGGAAGAGATGCGTAGGGTAGATGTGAGGAGAGAGGGGCACAGAGCATCCGTGCCATCAGGGGGCACCACCTCCCAGCACCTCCAAGTGTTCACCAACCCGGAAGCTCTCCAAACTCTTTGCTTTCATTAAATGGCCATGACTGATTAAGTCACTGGCCACTGGTGATTAACTCAATGCCCAGGCCTTCTCCCCTCCCAGTTGGTTGTGCTGGCAACCAGTCTCCAACCCCCCAGTCCTAAAGCTATTTTAGAGCCCATCAGGTGTCACCTCATTAGCATAAACTCAGGTATGTTTGAAAAGGGCTTAGGAATAACAAAAGACACTCCTCTCACCCATATCACTCAGACAACTGCCAGGGTTTTAATAGCTCTGTGTCAGGAACCAGGGCAGAAACCAAGTATGTATTTCTAATTGTCACACAGGTAAGTAGATAGGTAGAGTGCACCAGATAGGCAGACAGATTGAGACAAAAATGAGAACATCAAGAAACAGGGAAAAGATGAGGGCATGGACCAAAAGTCTCTCTAAACCCAGCTCTGCCAAGAATTGGCATGTGGTCCTAGGCCTCCGCCTCCCCGCTCTGAACCAGCACTCACCACTATGAAACTTCAGGAGATGCAGATCACTCACTTCCGGCTTTAACATTTTGGGGGCTAATTCTTCTCTGGAGCAGAAACATTAGCTTTGTGCAAATACTGACAAACTTGTGGCAACGCTCATCATACGAATCCTGAATTCCTACCCCTTTGCCAAGAGAAGGCAGGAGTGCCAAATGCCTTTGGAGATACTTTTGGAAGGAAGATAGGAGGGAGGGAGGGGTATCTGTTGACATCCACCCTGTGTCAAGCATGGTGCCAGGACGGGGAATGTTCTAATACAGAATGCATGAGGTTCCTCTTAACCTTGTTAAGTGTTAATTACCTGCCCAGGCCCACAGTGGGCAATTCCCCCAAAGCAACAGTTGGGGGTGCCACACAGGGACTCTGCCTAACTCTCTAAAGGACAAGCAGGATAGGATGGGTGGGGGGAAGGAGGCGGCATTCCCCCTTCCCTGCCCCTGGCAATATTCACCTTCCACTCAATAAATCCTGATGTTCATCTTAATAGAAGTCAATACCCATTTAACGGCAGAGGAATGAGAAATTAAGGCAATATGAGTGAGGGAAAGAGAGAGGTTTTCAGATGAGATGTGAGTGGATTTGGAAAAGCAACGTAGGGAGAATCGTTTGCCATGGTGAGCAGGAACAGGCAAAGGCTGGCAGCAGAACCAAGATTTCATGAAGGTCAAGGCAAAACAGGGCCAATCCACAGGAGTTGTAAGTTTAAGGATAGCCAGGAAGAGGGCTTCACAAGCAAGAGCACCTCCAAAACTGGTCCCCCTAAACAGAAACGATTTCTGCTTCTCATGACAGCGTTGTTACGTGGTTGTTAAAAAGAATCAAGAGATGTCAGATTGCTCTGAGACATCAAATAAAGCAGCTTGGGTGGGTCTGATCAAGCCATTTAATTAGTACCCACTCTGGGCTGGGCACTGAACTAAGAGTGATCCAGTCACTATCTGATTCAATCTTCACATTAAAGGAGGTGGTAGATTTTACCCCATATACACCATAATGAGGGATCCAAGGCCCCAGGAAGTATTTTGCTAAACCAAGTGAAGTAAGAGAAAGGGCCAGCCCTCGTATCTCAGTGTGTTAGTGTCACTTTCTGCCACCATAGTGTAGTCCTGGGGATGGAGCTGGACCACAGAACATGAAGAGAAATGAAATTTGAGGGCCCTGTGGCTTTGAACCCCCCCATTAATGCTGTCTCATGGGAATGAGATCAAGGTCAAGTTCATTTGTTAGAGGAAGGAGACAGATAACGAGTCTATTTATTTTCCTTGTCTGGAAAGTATCATCATGACGTCCATTTTACAGATGAAAAAAATAAAACAGAACGTAACGTGATATGCCAAAAATCACAGATCCACTGTCAAATAAGGCTGGGACCTCAAACCAGGTCCCTTCTCTAGAAAGCAAAGGCAGCGAAGGTCAGAAAAGGAGGGAAAAGGGGAATTCCTGAGGCTTGGGAAGGTCAGGAAAAGCTTCCTAGGGGAGGTGGGACTTGAGCTGAGCTTTGAAGGATTGGTAGGAATGGGGCCAACGCCGAAAACACCAGTAGGGGTGAGCAACAGATCAAAGGACTGGGGACAAAGGCCAGACAGATGGGCCTGCATACACCAGGCCTGACAGCAGACACCAACTGTCCCACGAAACCGAACTAAAATCCAAGTCTGGCTCAGAACCCCCTGCAGATGGCCCTCCACCAACTGTGCCACAGGGTTCATACGATCGGACCCTCGCTGACCTTATCAGCCCAACCACCCCTGGTCTTTCCCCGAATTCATCCATCGACTCTTTGACACACGGGTGGACGGCACCTCCAGCCTAGATATACTATCCTGCAAATTAAAACATTTCCAGGAGATTTATTCCAGGTACACTCTCTGTGGGAAGTTGTCCTTTACACTCAAGAACAGACCTACTCCCACGTCCTCCCACTCCCAGGAGGCCCTGCCTTCACCCAGCGGGTAGGAGACTATCCCAGACTCGCCTGCACTGCTGCCTTCCCCACCAGCTACTCAAAGCAGGACCTGGAGCTCTACATGTGGGTGTGATGGACGCTCCAGTATCAAGTCCACAAAAGAAGACTGAGGATAAAGGAAAGGAGCAATTACAGGTCTGCTCATTATCTGAAAGTAGAGCATTATTCTAGGAAACCTTCCTTCCCGTAGGCCAGAATGACCTAAAGCAAAGAAGCAATTCCCTAAGGACACATGTTGCCAACAAGTGCACAAAATACATCAAGATGAAGCACAGATGCTCACAGACCAAGTTCAAAGCTACGGTGGCTTGATGCTGAGATGTTGACTGTAGTTCCTGGGGAAAGAGCTTGGCAGGGCCACTCTTGGGGCTGGTGGGTTGGTCGGGGAGGGAGGCCAGGGTATTTCTATAAGGGTTCGAAATGCGAGGGGTACCTGTACGGCCTTAGGTGAGTGTCTTTTGGTCTAGAGCTGGCCTCAGTTCTCTCAACGCTGCAGAAGAAATAATGCCCAGCTTTCTCTGCTTGTCTGGTAACATTTGCAAAACACAGAAAAAAATTAATGAATGTGACTGAATTTCTAACTACCCTGGAACCTCTATATCCAAGTAACTGCAGTCACCTCCAAGGTACTTACAATCAGAGGCCACGTCACTGACTTTCATGCTGCGGCCACTGCTGGCTGTCGCCTCGGCCCCTTTCTCAGGGATCTGCCTGTGGGGCCTTGCACAGGCCTCAGTGCCTTTGCATATACTTTTCTGTGTCCAGAACACCACCCACCCTGTTACCTGTGGCCAGGCAAATCACCGCCTGTGACAAGTCTTTTCTGACAACCACCTCTGGAGACTGAGTATCCTATTCCATGTCCCACAGCACCCTGTGCTAACTATCATCATACCACTTTTAATTACGTAATTTTGCTTCATTCACCTCTCTCACACACCCCCGGACTATAAGCCCCTGAAGGGAAAGAGCTTTTACAGCTTTTACCTCTGTACCCCTAATATTCAATAGAGTTCCTGGCAGAAAGCTGGCACTCACAGTTCAGTTGAACGCCTAAATGGACGAGCAAATAAAATCCACACAGCATTAAGCGGCAGACCTGCGTTGTTTAATTCCTGGTCTAGGACTCCCTGGTATGCAGCAAATCTTCTATTTGTAATACACCCAACACTCCTGCAGAATCACGGAAATGCGACCAACAGTTTACAATTCTCAACACACTCAGCAATTCAAAATGACAACGTTAATTGAATGAACTTAAACACTGGTGACCTCTTTAACACATCCAAAGTTATTCACACTGGGATATGCATCCTTCAGCACTGCTTGCCAAAGAGAGACTCAAATAAAGATGACACATGTATCTTTCAAATGTTAATTTGCATTTTAAACTTTGATACCAAGAACTTGGCTTTTCTCTTTTGGAAGCAGGAAATCGAAAGAGATTAGCTGACTTTTTGACCCATCCATCTATCAATCCACCCATCCATCCATCCTTCCTGTATGACATGTACACCATTAGACCTTAGGAATTCAAAGAGGTCATCTCTACCATCACATTCTCTTTAGAGAGACAAACAGAAGTAAATACAATGTGATATGTTAAGTATAATAATCAAATGATAAAGAGCTAGGGGACTCAGAAGAAGTGAACGGTTTGGTGGAGAAAAGTATTCATGAAGGTGGCACATATCAGTTTCCTGGGGCTGCCACAAACTGGGTGGCTCAGACAACAGAAATGTATTCTCTCCCAGTTCTGGGGGCTGGAAGTCCAACATCAAGATGCCAGCAGGGTTGGTTCCTTCTGAGAGCCGTGAGGGAGAACCTGTTCCAGGCCTCTCTCCTAGATTCTGGTGGCCTCAGGCACTCCTTGGCTTGTAGATGGCATTCTCCCCGTGTCCTCACTTTGTACATGTCTGTGTCCAAATTTCCCCTTTTTATAAGGATGTCAGTCATATTGGATTAGGCCTCACCCTAGCGACCTCATCTTAACCTGATCATCTGCAAAGACCCTATTTCCAAATAAGGTCATATTCACAGGCACTGGGGGTTAGGACTTCAACATCCTTTCTGGCAACGGGGGACACAATTCAGCCCATAACATGGTGAAAAGCTGGATGCTGAGAGACAGATACAAGCTCACCAACAGGACGGCAGAAAAGAGTGTGGGCACGGTCAAGTGAACGGAGGTCTGGGAGACCCTGGGACTGTCTGGCAAGTAGGCCAGTGACAGCTCAGGGCATGGAAGATGGGACAAGGTAACTGGAGGCCTTGACAATGGCTATCATCCTATTAGTGACGAGAAACCACTGAAGGGGTTTAAGCAAGGAACTGAAACAACAGTGTGGTGCTTTGAAAGACGGTTTTGGCCATCCGCAAGATAATTTTTATTTTGTCCCTTTGTTTTCCTTCGTCCCAAGAACTGGCGGGGAAGCCCCCATTCAACCTTCACATTTCAATGGGGGAGGGGAGGTGGGCTTCATGTTTCTCTTTCCTAACAACCTCGCCTCAACTCTGGCACAGGACTGATCTGTACGTTAAGTAGCAGGTCATCACAATGACCTTCTCCCGCTTCTGTTTAGACTGGGAGGCTGGCAGGCACACCCCTTACACACCCAGGGAGTCAGGGGCAGACAGAAGGAGAAACTTTTCCACACTTTCTCTTGCTGCCCTGGGCTCACTCATATTAGTCTCCTAGAACTAGACGATACCCAAGCCAGAGGATCACAGAGTCCTTCAGACTATGTCCGTTGCAACTGTGAGGACATCTCAGGAACACCCTGTGGCGTGAGGTCAGGAGAACGAACAGGTGAGGAAATCCAGGCCTCCTGGTTCTGCCTGACCTGGAGCAGCTCCATTTTTATCTTTTTTTTAATAACACCTTTATGGAGATATAATTCACATACCATAAAATCTACCCTTTTAAAGTACACAATCCCATGGTTTTTAGTATATTCCTAGAGTTGTGCAACCATCACCACCATCTAATTCCCGAACAATTTCATAACCCAAGAAGAAACCCTGTACCAACTCCCAGTCACTCCCCATTTTACCCTCCCCCAAACCCTTGGAAACCACTGATCTACTTGCTGTCTCTATGGAATGGCTTATTTTGACATTTCATATGAATGGAATCATAAGTATGCCCTTTTGTGGCTGGCTTCTTTCACTTATATTTTCAAGGTACAATCATGTTATAGCATGTATCAATACTTCATTCCTTTTTAGTTCTGAATAATAGTCCACTGTATGGCTAAATCACATTTTTTTAAATCAATGCATAGACATTTGGGTAGTTTCTACTCTTTGATTATTATGAATAAGCTGCTATGAACATTCATGTATAAGTTTTTGAGTATCTGTTTTCAATTCTCTTGGGCATTTACCTAGGAATAGAATTGCTGGGTTATAGGCTATGTGTAACCTTGAGGAACTGCCAAACTCTTTCCCAAAGTGGCTGGGCCACTTGACATTCCCCCCAGCAAGGTCCAAAGGTAACGATTTTTCCACATCCTCTCCAACACTTGTTATTTTCTATCTTTCTGATGATCACCACCCTAGTGGGTATGAAGCAATACCCCATGTGGGTTTGATTTGCATCCCCTAATGACTAATGACGTTGAGCCTCTTTGTCATGTGCTTATTAGCTATTCGTAAATCTTCTTTGCAGAAATGTCTACTCAAGTCCTTTGCCCATTTTTAAACTAGGTTGTCTTATCTTTGTTGAGCTACAAATGTTCTTCATCTATTCTGGATACAAGTCCCTTGTCAGATATGATTGGAAGTATTTTCTCCTACGTTTTAGGCTGTCTTTTCACTTTCTTAACGGTATTCACACAATAGATTTAAATTCTGATGAAGTCCGATTTTTCTTTTTTCTGGCTTGTGCTGTTGGTGTCATATCTAAGACAACTGCCTAATCCAAAGTCACACAAAAAACAAAACAAAACAAAACAAAAAAAAAGGGCTTCCCTGGTGGCGCAGTGGTTGAGAGTCCGCCTGCCGATGCAGGGGATACGGGTTCGTGCCCCGGTCCGGGAGGATCCCATATGCCGCGGAGCGGCTGGGCCCGTGAGCCATGGCCGCTGAGCCTGCGCGTCCGGAGCCTGTGCTCCGCAACGGGAGAGGCCACAACAGCGAGAGGCCCGCGTACCGCAAAACAAACAAACAGAAAAAACAAAGTCACAAAGATTTACTCCTATGCTTCCACCTCAGAGTATTACAGCTCTCGTTCTTATGTTCATGTCTACGACCCATTCTGAGTTGAGTTTCATTTTTACCCTTTTGAGGGGATAGTAATCTACATAAAATTTGTTTAACTCTCCCAACACCAAGCCACCTTCTTTTACAGATTCTAGAAAGGAGGAGCATCATTACACTAGAGGCCAAACCTCCCCCAATGCACCCAAGGCTCCAGTGTTGTACAGGTTGGAAGGGATCCTCTTCCCCTCTTCAGAGGCTGTGGCACCCCCGTGTAAACACTGGGAATCAGCTCTGCGGCGGCCCAGAATGACCCCGTGTGCTGGCAACAGACTTGCCATGCCTGTCATCTGCTTCTCATTCATCCTAAAACTCTTTCTAATTAATCTCAGGCCCCCTGACTCACCACCGCCACACACTGGCCCCCAGGTATTTAGGGGACTAAAGGATCTTTATCAAAACCTTACTTCCCCAAGTGGATCATTATCTTACAACAATTCAATTCACTGAACACTTACCAGCACCTTGCACTCAGCCCCAAGGATACAAAACTGAATAAGATGATATGGCCCCCTACTCTAGAGGAGCTGTCACTTCAGCTGGGGTTGGGGGGAGACACACACTGAACACTGGCGCTTTATCACCTTCCTGATGTTTAATACTACGAAATGCAATTGCTAATATTAATTCCTACGTGCCTGGTTCCGAGCTTTGTGCTCCGCGTGCATTACTTAACTCCTTAACAACTTGATGAGGTAGCAATAACACTGCCCCATTTACAGCACACATTAAGCACCAATTCTGCACAAAGCACACTAATAATGGGACAAGTAAGGACCAGGAGCAAAAAGTGAGTTGGGGACTGCTTCAAGTACAAGGGGACTGGGGGTCGGACAGTGGAATTTTTCTCAGGGAAAAAAAGCAGAGAATGGGGGCAAAAATCAAGGCATACAAATATCTGCCGAGTTAGAGAAAAAGTGAACAGAGTGATGAGTGCAGATAGGAGGGAGGTGGGGCATGTCAAGGAGAAGGGTGTGGCCTCTGTCAGCATTCATATCCATGGACCACCACCTGGAGAGCCAGCAAATTACATGAGAAAAAGCCACAGACAAACTTGCCTTGTGCTGATACATAATATCATTGCAGACTCTGTGCTTTGGAGACAGTCTGCCCCCCCACCCCGCCCCAAATGCTGTCAATGAAAAGGAAAATGGCATTAATAAAATTCAGTGTGAGCATATGATCTAGGCGTGGGGAGGCAGAGATGAGGCTGTTTGATTACTTACAATAAATATTCAGATAATGGAGTTTGGTTCTTAGCGCTAATGTCATTTTCTGCTAATTTAATGTCCTGGGAATCCCTCTGAGTAAGAAGATTGCTGGTGGAATGAAAATAGAGCCATCTGGGAAAAAGAACCATCTCCCCAATCCAGGTGTGCTCAAAGGCTGCAAAGAAGGCCAATCCCTCCGAGTAGAGGGAGTTCAATAGATCCTCCGAGGTGGTCTCGGTATGAAGGCTGCGCGCTAAGCGGAAGGGGCAGTGGGTATTTGAGATCCTTCGTTGTGGAAGCAAACTCATCAGGCCCTCCTGCACCAGGCACGTGGCAGGCCAGCGGGGCTCTCACATACCTCGGATGACTCCTGGTGGTGGTTCGGGTTGGGGGGGTGTGGGAGATGAGGTGAGGGGCGGGCAACAATGTGCACTGTGCCATCTCTGCTTCCAAAAGGAGCATGGAAGCATCCCCTGCCCCCAGCTGCAACGGAAGCTTCTTAGTTTACCCTGGACCAATCCCCACGTATGCCTGCTCTCCCAGCCTAATTACTTATGGCATCCTCTTTCATCCTTTAAAGCATTCCGGTCTGGACAATAAATTGCACTGCCTTCCTAGATACAGCGGGCAGAATGTTAGCGATGAGCTAGGGATGCTGGGTGCCAGGGGGCAGGAGGAAGGGAGGCTGGAGGATCACTCAGAGAATGAGGATGGAAAGGAGCTTTTTCCCAAGGACAGAATTTTGTTCCCTCTCTGCTCCCCATATGTCACTGGGACAAAGGCACTGAAATGCCCGGCCTCGGTTTTCTCATCTGAAAAACGGAACAGCAATACACATCTGGCAAGTTGATTTGTGAGGATTCCACGAGACAATGTACGTAATTTACTTGTGCCGGCACAGCGCCTGGCACATAATAGAATCTCAAAGCGCGATAAGCTATTATTGGCAGTCAGTTCACACCAGCAGGAAGAGCTGGGATGCTGAGCTTGGGAAAAAGCTCCTTTCCTTCCTAATTCTCTGAGTGATTCTCAAGCTTCCCTTCTTCCTGCCCCTGACCCTGTCCCCCCCACCCCGGCATCCTCAGCTCACCGCTAATCACAGCAACAGAGCATAAGGAAGACACCCAGGTGCTGGCGTACTTCTCCAAGGGCTGAATAGGATTTCATAAACCAAAAAAGCCTACCGCTTCCAGCTGTGGTATTGCCCTGTTCTAATTTCCCCAGCAGTAGTGAGGACAATGAAGCTGGAGTTTCCATTTGAGGGGACATTTTTCCCTTCCCTCCATCTCCTGACAGCGGTCTCCAATTACAGCGCACGATGCAGGGAGGCTAGGGGAGAGAGGGCAGAGAAGTGACCCCCGGAAACACATCTGCAGGAGCAGATTACAGAGCTCCCCACAGACACTGGAGCAGCCCCTGAGCTCATGGGGGGGGAGCAGGGCAGGGAAGCAAGAGCAGAAATAAAAAAATGCGGCTCCTCCCCGGGCCTGATGAAGATTAATATCTCCTCCCTGATGAGATGAGGCGGCTTAATCGCTTCTATTAATACAGAATCACTGAGGGCCAAAGATGGGGGCGTGGAGGGAGGTGGGGGAAGGGATGAGTGCCTCGCCAATACCATACAGAAGCAGAAAGGGACACCCTGAATGTACGAAGACAGGATTTCTTCAAGGCTCAAAAGTTATGACAGATACCTGCTAGCTGAGGCACTGCATGAGACCATACAGCATCAGATGTACTTTGTGCTTTTTTTTTTTTTTTTTTTTAAACTAAGACCACTGGACCAATTCGGCTAAACAAGCTGACCTCAAAGACTGAATGATCTCAGCAGAGAGACTGTCATCCCCTTGCAATCTCAAGATCCCAACCAAGGGTCTTCCAACTCCACTCTCCATCGACCACTCCAGGCCATGCTTCAAGACTCAGCCCAAGAGGCACCTTCTTCATGAAGCTTTCCTGGACATCCCCAGATACTTACGAGTCCTTCCTTCTGGACCCCCAAAGACAAGCATACATACTTCTACTATAGTAATTCTTGTGCATTGCAGTTGGGAGCCATCCTCCCATTTACGTTGCTCTTAGACTTAAATGCTTGCTTCCTACCATCCTGTAACTTCCCTGACCCATTAAACAGTGTCTCCATCACCGCATCTCCTGCTTTCCTCCAAGGACCCACTATCCTCCGGGAATGGGCACATGGAGAAAGGTCATTGTCCCCTAAGACCAAAAAGAGAACAATTTTTCTTGAGAGCAGGGACCATGGCTCAACCCTCTTTGTGTCTTTCTCAGATTCTAGTCCAGTATCAACCATATGCTGGCTTCTTAATAAATATTTGTCCCATCCTCTAACAGGAAAACAGGGGAGTGGAAAACAGAGGCACCAAAAATCAGCTGGCTGCACAGAAGAAACCTCAGCATGACAATGAAATGTACAAATACATCAGGGGTAACACAGGTCTACTCAAAAGTATTGGGATCTTTCTCAAAGGCGGTCATTAAAAAAAAAAAAAAAAAAAAAAAAAAAAAGGCTTCCCTGGTGGCACAGTGGTTGAGGGTCCGCCCGTTGATGCAGTGGACGCGGGTTCGTACCCCGGTCCGGGAAGATCCCACATGCCGCGGAGCGGCTGGGCC
>NW_021146613.1:16066-25000 GCF_002837175.3 Physeter macrocephalus
CTCCACAACGGGAGAGGCCACAACAGTGAGAGGCCCGTGTACGGCAAAAAAAAAAAAAAAAAAAAAAAAGGCAGCAAAAAGGAATATCTCCTCCTCTACTCCCTACTAATCCTCACTCACTCAAACACTGTGTGAATCTTCATCTCAAATAAGCTCAAGATTCCTGACTCCCCCAGTCTCACAGCATCTGACAACTGGGCTTAAGGGCTTGGGAAATGTGGACTCAGAATGGCAGAATCCCAGAAGAGCAAACCTCATGCAGGACAACGTTTACCCTCGTGTTTCACAGAGTGAACTGGAACCATTTCATTAAGCGCACGAGAAACTTCAAATGTGAAGGGGGCTAGTCTGGGATTCATACAAGGGGACAAGCCATCACCAAAATGTGTCTGATAATCATATTATCTGTGCTGTGTGTAGAATCATCAGCTCACGGGAACACAAAGTACACGCATATAGAATAAATGCTGTGGCCTTACAAGTATGGAGGCTTCTTTGCCCCAGCTTTTCATTACAGGCACACCTTGGAGATATTGCGGGTGGGGTTTTCCAGACCACCACAATAAAGCAAGTATCACAGTAAAGTGAGTCCCACGAATTTTTTGGTTCCCCAGTGCATAGGAAAGTTACGTTTACGCTACACTGTAGTCTTAAGCATGCAACAGCATTATATCTAAAAAAAACCATGTACAAACCATAATTTAAAAATACTTCATTGTTAAAAAAAAAAAAAATGCTAACCATCACCTGAGCCGTCATTGAGTGGTAACCTTTTTGCTGGCGGAGAGTCTTGCCTCGATGTCAATGGCTGCTGACTGATCAGGGTGGGGGATGTGGAAGGCTGGGGTGGCCGTGACAGTTTCTTAAAATAAGACCACAGCGGAGTCTGCCACATCCATTGACTCTTCCTTTCATGAAGGACTTCTCTGTAGCATGCAACGCTGTTTTATAGCATTTCACCCACAGTAGGGCCTCTTTTAAAGTTGGAGTCGATCCTCCGGAAATCTGCTGCAGCTTTATCAACTAAATTTATGTAATATTCCAAATGCATTGTTGTCATTTCAACAATCGATTAAATTCACCACCTTATATGGGTGTGGCTCGTGGCACCCCAAAACAATTACAGTAATAACATCAGAGATCACTGATCACACAGCAATCCCACTCCTGGGCATATACCCGGACAAAACTATCATTAGAAAAGATACATGCACCCCTATGTTCAAAGCAGTACTAGTCACAATAGCCAAAACATGGAAGCCACTTAAATGCCCATCAACAAGTGAATGGATAAAGAAGATGTACATATATACAATGGAATACTACTCAGCCATAAAAAAGAACAAAATAATGCCATTTACAGCAATAAGGATGCAACTAGAGATTATCATACCAAGTGAAGTAAGTCAGAAAGAGAAAGAAATACCATATGATATCACTTATGTGTGAAATCTAAACTATGACACAAATGAACTGACCTATGAAACAGACTCACAGAGAACAGACTTGTGGTTGCCAAGGAGGGGTCAGGGAAGGATGGAGTGGGAATTTGGGATTAGCAGATGCAAACTATACAGAATGGATAAACAACAAGGTCCTACTGTATAGCACAGAGAACGATATTCAATATCATGTGATAAACCATAATGGAAAAGAATATAAAAAAGAATGTATATATAGGTATAACAATCACTTTGCTGAACAGCAGAAATTAACAACATTGTAAATCAACTATACTTCAATTAACAAAAGAGAGATCACTGATCACAGATCACCGTAAGAAATATAATAATGAAAAAGTCTGAAATATTGCAAGAATCACCAAAACGTGACACAAAGTGAGAAAATGCTGTGGGAAAACAGGGCCAATAGATTTGATGTTGTCAGAAACCTGCAATTTGTAAAAAATGCACTATCTGAGAAGCACAATAAAGCTAAGTGCGATAAAATGAGGTCTGCCTGTAGATTAGTCTTGACAACACTATAGCTAACCTATACCCCAAAAAACAAAAACGAAAAACAAAGTTGACATATCACGCAACGACACGGCTCCCTCAGGTAAGTTAAAAAAAAAGACAAATTTAAAAACAACTGAATCACTCCCACTGTGGACACCGCACAGTAGGGGATTTCAAGAGACCCAAAGCCAGTCTGAACCTTCCAGGCACTTCCAAGTTGATAGGAGTGTAAATATCTACAGAAAAACCAGCAACTGAAGATCAAACGTTGGTCACCCGCGGGTGGCTGCAAGCGTCTCTAGTGGAATTGAGACTTTCCTAAATGCCCACATGTGCACAAGCCGAGCACAGAAATGCTGAGGCAGCAATTACACCCAACCCCGCTGGGCTGGGAGTCCTTAGAGCATCAGGATTCTGGCTGAGGCACCAACCCATCTCCCACACCCAGGACTGTAATTTCTCATTAAGCCACAGGCAGGGGCGGGGAAGACCCGTGGGAGGGGCTGCAGGGGAACAAGATGCTGAGGGAGGCAGCACAGTCAGAGCCTCTGGAAGGGAGAAAAGGGCAGTAGCCCCTGGGACAACCGTGCAAAAAAAAAATCCAGCCTTTCCAAGACCCAGGGCCAGAAGGCGGGTGCAAACGGAGGAAGAGGATCTGAGCCTGGATCCACGCTGCCCCTCCAGATGGAGCCTCGCTCAGGATAAAGAACAACTCCTGGACTCAGAGTCCCTGCAGAACCAGCTTCAGCTTTTAACATCCATCAATGAGAAACGTGCCAACCACCACCGACCCGCGGTGTTTCTATATCTCATCTCTCGGTGGCTCAGTCTCCTCCTCTGTAAGACGGGGATGACAATGGTTCCTCTCTACACGCAGAGATCGTATAGCTTAGTAAGTCAAAGCATGGTCCCTGGGGGCCAGAATGGCAGGCGAGTCTGAGCCCAAGCAGAGTGACCTTGGGCAACTACTTTAACCTCCCTGGACCTCAGTGTCCTCACCTGTAAGTGGGGGTAATAACAGGACCAACTTCACAGGGTGGTTGTGAGGACTGAATGAGTTAATCCATGTAAAAATCACAGACAGTGCCCAGCATATAGTAAGTGTTCAATAAATTAGTGGCTATTATCATTACAGATGATGGTGACGTTCTTTCGCATCCCTTTTCCCTTAAAGGAGCCTAATATTTGCAGAACAAGCCCTGTACACCTGGCACCATGCATTCAAGGCTCACATATTAGCTCACGTAAGTATCACAACCAGTCCCCAAAGAGTGATGAAGAGCCGAGGGTCAGAAAGGTCAAGGGCGGCTGTGAGGCCACGCAGCTGGAGAGGGGCAGAATCAGACTCGCCACCCATGCGCTTTCCACCCCAGCATACCTTGAGCGCACGCCTGATAAAGCTGGCACTCCAGCTTTACTTCAACCGCATTTTTATGATAAAAGTTACAGTACAGTGTATACTTCACTCTGGAAATGAAAAAGGCGGCCCAATCTTTCTTTCCATAGAACATCTTTTTTTTTCCCCTAGGAAAGATGGTTGACACTGGAGTCCTAGCTCACCTTCCTGCTGGGTGTCAGTGGTTCGAGGGTCCCAATACCCAGGTGTGAGCAGGGTGAGATGCTTACTGTCAGGTCTTCTTTATTTTGCTCTCTCATGTCCCAAACCGGCCATCGATCGCCTGCCCCACACCTGCTCTCCCTCCAGGCTTCTCCACCCAGCATCCACTTGCTCCCATCAAGACCTGGGAGTCATCTTTGATCCTTTCCGCCTCTCACCTTCAGGGCCCAAACGTCACCAAGACCTGGAGGCTGCCCCTCCAAACCCTGTCTCCAGACGGCCACTTCCGCCTCACCTCCACGGACGCCATCTGAGTTCAGGTCACCTCACGGCTCACCTGGATGACCACGCGAGTCACCTAGCTGGAGGCCTGGCCTAAATTCTTATGCCCCTTAGATCATTCTCTACAGACACCAGGACTGATTGTTTGGAAACATACACCTGGTATGTCTTGCTGACTATGACCCCTAAAGCTGTCCACATCCTAATCCCTGAACCTGTGACTACGTTGCCTCAAAGGATTTTGCAGATGTGATTAAATTAATGCAAAGATGCAAAGATTATGCTAATTATCCAGGTGGGTACAATGTAATCACAAGGGTCCTTATAAGAGGGAGGCAGGAGAGTCAGGGTCAGAGAGATGTAATGATGGAAACAGAGGCTGGAGTGATGTGATGGCTGGCTTTGAAGATGCAGGAAGGCACCAAGAGCAAAGGAATGCAAGTAACCGCTAGAACCTGGAAAAGGCAAGCAACAGCCTCCTCCCTGGAGCCTCGGCCCTGCCAATACCCCGATGTTGGCCCAGCGAGACCGATTTTATTTTTTTTATATTTATTTATTTGGCTGTGGCGGGTCTTAGTTGCGGCATGCGGGATTTAGTTCCCTGATCAGGGATTGAACCCGGGCCCCCTGCACTGGGAGCGTGGAGCCTTAACTGCTGGACCACCAGGGAAGTCCCAAGACCAATTTTAGACTGATCTCCAAAACTCTAAGAATAAATCTGTGTTGTTTCAATAAATCTGGTTGTGACCGTTTGTTACAGCACAAACAGGACACTAACACACATAGCCTTGCCATCAGCCTAGACTCAGGCAGACACCCCGTGGACTTGAAAAGCGTCCAAACTCCTATCAGTGGCCTGTCCATGGGGTGTCTGCCCACGTCCCCAACCTCATCTCCGACCCCGTATCCACTTGTTCATCTACCCCTGACTTGTTGAACTCCACCAGCTTCTCCCAGACACATCCAGTTCTTTCCAGCCTCTGAGCAATTACGCTTGTTCTCTTTCCCGGGTGTTGTCCCCACACAGCTGGCTCACAATTATACTTCAGGCTTTAGCTCAAACGTCACCTCGTCAAAGTCCTTCCTGACCACAATATCCAAATGGTGCACGCAGGTGTCATTCTCGTTTACTGACTCGTAAGCTCCATGAGTACTGGAGTATTTCCAAAGTACCCAAGTGTGCCTGGGACATAGCAGGTCCTCAATGAATGTTTGTTGAGTGAATGCATAAGTAGATGAGGCAGTATGAAATCAACACCAGACTGCAGACCCCGCTTCTAAAATGCCTAGCGGTGGATGGATGGCACAGGAGAGTTATCATTAGGGGCTGAGAAGAAGAACACCAGGAGGGTGGTGTGGCTGGCCGCTGGGCCTTGAAGGGTGGGCAGGAGCTGGGAGAGCGAAGGTGTGAACTCAGGCTCCGAGGTTGCTCTCTGAATGATGCAATGGGGCATGTAATAAATTCAGAAATTCTCCTATGCGGCTAAGTGCCCCCATCTTCTGTCCCACAGACCTCAGCTACTGACTACATTCAGAGGGAGGAAGCACTTCATCTTTTGACTTCTACCCTAGATCCTTGTGTGGACCAAAAATAGCTGCTTGTTTCCAAATGCTTTCCGTATTTCTAGAAAATGGAAATGGACTCAATAGGGGAGCCCTGGAAAATTACGAGCTGGTGATGAAATTCTACCTGTCCTTTGTCAGGCCAGCTCACCTTTATATACTTCATGGTTTTCTTCCTCATGGAATATTTCCTCTGATCTCCACAACCACTCTTAGGGGAGGTCAGGGCAGACAGTATCACTCCCATCCTACAGATTAGGAAACAGAGTCCTTGACGTGCCACGTGGCCGTTTGGTGATGAAGTCCCTTCTAGGTGCCAATGACTTGAAAACTTGGACAAGTTATATTCAGCTTCCCTGGGTCTTCATTTTCCCTAAGAGGAAGACAACGCTAGCCTAGCTTGACCCAGAGCTGCTACAGATCCAACAAGAAAGCTCTGCCACTTACAAGCAGAGTGACCCTGAGCCATCGACTTAGCCACTCTCTGTTCTCATTTTGCTTTTTCATTACGCTGGCAACAAGTCCAGTCCGACTGCATGTAAATGAAGCCTCTGTTTTATAATTATTGGCCAACGACTATGCGCCAAGAGATTTTCTCATGTTATATTTTATTTGCAATTACAGATCTGAAGTTCACCGATAAATGACCTCATCAAAAATAAATGTAATAAAACAAGGAGCTGGGATTTACTGAGAGCCCAATATGCAGCAGTTGCCTACCTACATCATCACACTCAGACCTTCAAAGAAATCTGTATGGGAGGTACGGTTGTTCCCATTTATACATGAGAAAACTGAGGCTTAGAAAAAGTAAGAGATGCACCTGGGGTCACACAGCTGCTATGTGGCACAGACTCAGAGCTTTCTGGCTGCAAAGCTGTGCCCCTCCCACTCCGATCTGCTGTCCTCGTTCCTGGGAGGCAGACGCTCCTCTCGGACAGGCAATGGAAATGCTTCACGACGTACATGGGACACCTTCAAATTTCCCTTTCACCCAGGTTGTTTCACTCCTCTGTGTCTAAATCTTACTTCTGATCCCTGGTCACTGGTATGGTGCTCAGCACAGAGGAAGAACTCCATGCAGGCTACTGATCAGAATGGAAAGGAGGGAGGAAGAGGCGGCCCAGGAGGGAAGCAAGAGGCTGAGCATCAGTGGTTAAGAGCAAGGGCTCTGACTCACACGAGCCAAGTCTGCACACACTAGCTCTGTGTCCACGGCAGGTTCTTAACGTCCTGCACGTGATGTATAAGAGGGGATGACGGTAGGTCCCACCTGCGAGAGGGGCTTCGGACACTGCACAAAGCAAACGCTGGCCAGTGTTAACTTCCACTCTCCTATAGTAAGGACAGAAGCGGGGAACTCCCTCACAGACAAGAGGAGACCAGCGATGTCACCTGCGAACGGAACAAGTGAAGAAGCGGAGAAAATATGCAATTCCAGGGTCTCTTTCTGATTACTACCTGTCACTGAAGCATCTGGAAAGCAAGGCAGAGACTGTTTGGGGCAGAGAAGTGGACCAAAGGGAAAAGCAGACTCCTTTCTGCTCAGAGAGCCACCTGAGCAGGACCCTCCATTAAGAGACTCGTGAGAGAGGAATAGAAAAATTTTGTAAATACTCGCTCCCAGAGATGCTTACTTATCCGCCCCTTCATGCCACTCACCTCAGTGTTTATCCGAAACATGAAATAAAGCCGTGTGTGAGATGCTCCTCTCTCTCCTGACCCTTCTCCCTCGCTGCCACCCCAGAACGAGCCCCCAGGTGTGCCCAGCCTCTCCCGGCACGAAGGTGTGCCTGCATTCACTTCTGGATTGCTGACTTCAAGGGTTCTGGAACCCAAACTGCCCCAAATCTCTGTGGAGTGAGCCAGGCACAGCACCCTAGGGAGCATAAATCACAGGTACGGCTCCTGGGAAGGGAAGGCGAGGGCCCAGTTACCTCACTGCTCAGAAAAGACTGACCCTCACCTGTCCCTGAAGTCTGGCCAATCAGCAACCAGGACAGAGGCACCTGGCAGCTAAGCCCAGAAGGTAAGCAAAGAAAAGCCATGGTTTGAAAAGTCAGCACAGCTGAGCCCACCTAGCCTGGAGACGTTTGAATCTAGTACCTTTTCCAAGTATATGTGAAGGGTTATTTATACACAGGAAACGACCAACTTTTCCCAATCTCCTTGGAGAGCAGAGCAGGAGGAAGGAATCTTACACAGAAAAGAGGAAGATCAGTAATGCCAGCTTAAGAGGTAAATGGAACCGTGCCTAGATCTTGGTGAACATAACTGCCTGGGTTAAATCTTAACTCTACCACTTACTACCTCTGGAACCTTGAACTGATTTTTGAACTTTGCTGTGCCTCATTTTCCTCATCTGTAAAATGGGAATATCACTACCTACTTTATAGGGCAGTTCTGAGGAACACATGAGTTGATGCAAGTCAAGGATTTAAATGCTCCATAAAGAGTAGCTAATATCATCCTCATTTCTGGCACTTCAACACCTATTAAGCATCTACTTTATTCCAGGTATTGGGCCAAAGACTAAGGATCCGGCGTTGACTACAGAAAGGCAAGGCCTCCCCCACCTGAAGGGTGTAGGAATCACAGCAAACACTAATAACAATTTATCCAGCACTCATTATGCACCAGGCACTTTTCTAATACACGCCATTAAGTCTACACAACAGCTCTGAAAAGGAGGCAAGTTACGTAAGTGAGGTGCAACTCAATACGCGGGATTAACAGAAGCACAAGCGATATATTAGCTGAGGATAATAATATCCCCCTCAGGAACTTGGTTGTGAGGACAAAGATTTAAATGTCAAAGGAGATAAAGCTGCTTTGTGAGACAAACAGCAGGCACTCAATCAGTGCTGTCCTCACCTACCTGATTCAACCTTATTAAATTCAAGTCCTGGAGGCCGGGGGCTGAGGAGGGGAGCCGAGATCAGCCACCCAGAGGCTTCACTCTAGCCAGGGCAAACTTCGCAAACTGGCCGGAAGGTAAGGATCACCTGAGGCCCTTGTTAAAAATGCAGATACCTGGGCCTCTCCCCTGCAGACTCCCATTTAGCAGACCTGGGCCAGGGCCCTGGCACTGTATTTTTCCTAAGTATTCCTCCAGGGTGGGCTGAGCATCTGCATGTTCAACAGGTACCCAGGTGATTCTTATCATCTAGCAATTCTGGAACCAGAGACCCAGGTGACTTCCTTACAGGCTGGACGAGGAAACACTCTTCGGTTCGTCCTAGGTTAGCAGCCAAAGGCAAGTGCAGATGGCTTGCTTCCCAAGGAAGAGACAGGACGAGGAAAGAATTCAGAACACAGGTTCTAAGACCCTGTCTGTCCCAAGGCCTGTGAGATGGGTCCTACACCTTTCCTGGCTTCGTCCACCCCGCTCCCTCCCCTCCCTTCCCTCTGGCCGCCCTGATTCCTCCCAGTTCTTCTGCAAAGGTACCAAGTGCTCTCCACATTCTGCTACTCCCTCTGCTTGAAGTGCTTTTCCTCCCGATCTCTGCCTGGCTCTTCTTAAACATCACCAGAGAGCCCTGTCCAGACCACGCTATCAAAAGCACTTTCCCC
>NW_021146614.1:0-25000 GCF_002837175.3 Physeter macrocephalus
CCTGACAAAGATGAGTTCTGTTGACAGGGACCACCTTTGTAAGGATCACCTACGTGAAGAGACACAGACTGGACCCAGGGAAATTCAGACAAGCTGGGCAAACAGGCAAAGGTTATGAACGCTGAGAAAGGCTCTACAGACAGTCCCGGGTTCTGCAGGTATGGAGGAGCTTTGCAGAACTGGGAAAGGCTTTGCAAATGTGGATGGGGACAAATCCTTAAGACAGGGACTCTTTGCAGAAGGGACAGGCTCTGCAGATATGAACAGGCACATAGATAGGCAAGGTTCTGCAAAGAGACACAGCATCACCAGTTAGAGAAGTGCTTGCCAGACAGAGGCAGGCTCTGAAACAGGCAAAAGCTCTCTAGGCATGGTCAGGCTCTGCATGCAGAGACAGCCTTGGGAAACAGCCTCAAATCCTGCAAACAAGGAGATCAGAACAGGCTGGGCAAGCAATCGTGAGCTCTGCAGAGCAATCCGGGCTCTGCAGAAAGACACAGGCTCTGCAGACAAAGCCTGTATAGACAGAGACTTGGCAGATTGGGATAGGTTTTGTAAGCCCACACAGGCTCTGCAAACAGACAGCCTCTGTTAACAGTGACAGTGTCTTCAGAGAGGGCAGGATTTGCTGAAAGGAGCCGGCCAGGAAATCAGCTCCATGTTCCAGCACAGATGCCCCAGACATGGACAAGATCTTAAAACGGGGCTGGGGGCTTCTCTGGTGGTGCAGGGGTTGAGAGTCCGCCTGCCAATGCAGGGGAGATGGGTTCGTGCCCCAGTCTGGGAAGATCCCACATGCCATGGAGCGGCTGGGCCCGTGAGCCATGGCCGCTGAGCCTGCGCGTCCAGAGCCTGTGCTCCGCAACAGTGAGAGGCCCGCATACCGCAAAAAAAAAAAAATCGTGCCCCAGTCTGGGAAGATCCCACATGCCATGGAGCGGCTGGGCCCGTGAGCCATGGCCGCTGAGCCTGTGCTCCGCAACGGGAGAGGCCACAACAGTGAGAGGCCCGCATACCGCAAAAAAAAAAAAACAAAACGGGGCTGGGTTCTGTAGAGAGCCCATGTTCGGCAAACAGGGACAGGCTTTAGAAAAGGAAGAGTTCTAGAGACAGATAAAGGCTCCATGAATAGGGACAGGTTCTGTTAACAAGTACACATGGAATTAGGAGTAGACTGTGCAGACAGGCATGGGCTCTGCCAACAGGGATGTGCTCTGTCGAAAGACAGGGGTGCTCCCAGACACAGTGACCCGTAGCGGTGAGAGACTCTTAGTAGGAGTAGAGCCTGCAAGCAGACAAGAGTTTCTATCCAGGGAAGTTCAGACAAGCTGTGCAAATAGGCAAAGGCCCTGAAAAATGTCACAGACTGTACAAATAGGGCTCAGGTTCTGCAGACAGAACAGGCTCTGAAATAGGAAAAGACTCTGTGAACAGGGACAGAGTCTAGAGACAGAGATACTCCCTGCAGAGGAAACAGGTTCTGCTGACAGGGCCAGGAACTGTAAACAGACAATGCTTTATAGACAGGGACAGTGTCTTTAGGCAGAAAGATGTCCCAGCCAAGGCCACGGGACAAGCTCGGGAGAACAGGGATGGGCTTGCGTTCAGGGCCGCTTCTGCAATAAAAGCATATCTTATCCATGAGGAAAGAGGGACAGACTGTTTAAAAAGACCCAGGTTCTGAAAAAAGACACTCTCAAAACAGGCTCAGGACAGAAAGAAGCTCTGCAGATAAGACAAATGTTCTGCAAACCCAGGACAGACTCTGCACACACAGACTGTCTCTGAAGGTGACAGACTCTGCAGCAAGTGACAGGCTTAGCTAACATGAGCAGTTTGCATAGATCAGACCAAAACATTCTCAAATTCTTGAAACAGAGCTGAACACTTAATACACACAGACTGCAAACAGCCACTGGCTCTGCAAACAGCAACTTTGCCGTGCTCTGTGGTTCTGAGTGTGCACAGGAGAGAGAAGCGTGGAATGAGAGGGATCTGGGGAAGAGGGGGGCTCTGGATTTTGTTACATGTCGGCAGGTGACTCTCAACGACCCCGGGCTTCCCTGCACCCCTCCTTCAGAAACCTCTGCGTGAGGTTTGGTCATTCCTTCATCCGTGGAAATTCTTTCGACGTGTAACCTAAATCCTGCCAGCTGCAACTTTTCCTTCTTGCTGCTGCTTTGCCCAGTAGACCCAGAAGTCCCTTCTTTCCGAATTTCTCACTCCTAGTGGCCCTGGTGTGGTGTTCACTCCTCTCCCCTCCCCTCTCCACTCCACTCTAGCTGTGCTGTAGCAGAAGCAGTGATTGTGACAACCACCAGGGCACAGGCAGGCAGTGACCAGAGGTACAGATTAGGAGCTGTAACTGTGAAATAGTGACAGAGTGACAGGAAGATTGGTTGGCTCAGCACAGGGGTCACCAGGGCTCCCTGTGGGGCAGGGGGGTCAGACTGTGGCCAGGAAGTTGGGACTGGGCTGGTTTCACGGGGTGGGGACAGCATCATCCTCAGGGAGCTTAGAGGGTGCCTGCATATCCAGTGCCAGCCTGCGGAGCCAAACTCTCAGGCTCCCAGGGCCTGAGGCGTCATCCCATGTAACCTGTCTTCCAACTGGATTCTGGGGGGACGGAGAAGGGATGCTCAAAGGGTGGGGGCCCTCCCTCCCCAGCACCCTCTTCTTTCCTCCAGCCAGTCCCTTCTCTCTCAGGAGGCCCCTGCCCTCCCCAGAGTGCCCTTTCTGACCCACCAGGCTTTCCCACCCGAGGGTGTTCCCTCTTCCCCTTCCATCACCCACCCCAAGTGGGGACCCTTTACCAGGTATCCTCTCCTCCTACTGGAAGCCCCCTTCTCTTCCCTGGGGGCTCACTCCCTCCAGCCGTGGCCCCCTTCCTCTCCCAGATGTCCAGTTCCTCCTCTGAAGTGCCCTTCTGTCCCGGTGCCCCCTCCTTTTCTGGGTGCCCTTTCCTCCCCCCATGCATCCTCCCTCTCCCCAGTGCCCCCTTCTCTCCTGACTGCCCCTCCACCCTTTCTGTGCTCCCTTCCTCCTCCAGATGCCCCCTTCTTTCCCCTGGAGCCGCCCTCTCACACGCCTTTCCTTCCCCAGTGCACCCTCTCTCCCCTGGCCTCCTTTTCCCTTCCCTGGGTTCCCCTCCCACCCAGGGGCCCCTTTCTCTCCCTTGGGGCCACCTCCTTCCACACCCCCGCCCCTCCCTCTACCCAGAGCCTCCTGCCTCCTCTGGTGCCCCTTTTTCTCCCCCAGGTGTGTAACTTCCGCCTCCTGAGGATCCTGCGAAGGGGCGGACCCTGAGGTCACTTTGCCCGACTTCCAGGAAGGGGGAGGGGGGCGCTGCCTGCTGGAGTGGAAGGAAGGGACAGGGCCCCGGCCCCAGGTGTATGGACTCTGGGAGACAGACACGCCCGCCCCCCCATAGAAAATCTGACACTTTGTTGCCCCCGAGGGTCGCTCTGGTCGTCGCAGCCTTCCTGCCTCCACCAGTGTTCTCACCTGCTGGGTTGCTCGCTGCCTTCCCAGTTCTGCCGGCCCCTCGGCAGCCCCGAGCCCAGTGACCCCATGTGGTACACCCGATTTGGGGCAGCCCTCCCCACCCTGGCCCCCCGAGTCCCCTCCCTGCCCGGCCTACCTGCTGGAAACTGCTCGCTCCTTCACCCTGCCTGTGGGCAGTGCTGGGCCTGGCTCGGGGCCAGGCTTTGCCCATTGCCCTCCCCAACACTGTAACTGAATCCCTGTTCCTGCCCAGCAGGACACGCCCCAGCACTTGTCGGGCTGGGGCATTCACACTTAGTCAATCAGTTAGTCAGTCAACAAATATTGACCCAGCTCTCTGAGAGCCAACCCCTTCCCCTGGCTGGACTGCCAGGCCTCACCTCCTGGGTACCGGTGGCCAGAGAGAGCGGGGGATGGAGGCCTGGGCTGCACCAAGATGTGGGGTGTGGAATCCACTGAGACTTCCCTTCTGAGAGTCCCTGATCCCTGACCTCCAGAAGGCCAGGCCACCCCAGCAAACTTTAGGAGGAAGCAGCACCAAGTCTGGTTAGGCGGGGGTCGGCAGTCTGGCTCTGCGAGACCCAGGTCACTTCAGAAGGTGGGGGGAGGTGGCCAGGGCTCCCTCCTGCATCTCTGCTGCCCTCCCCACCCCAAATCAGGCTCTCTGCCCGGCACAGCCCTCCCCAGGGAGCCCTGATACCCATCGTGGGAGAGGCCAGTCCAGCCCTTGCAGGGAGGGAACACGTCACTTCCACGCCTAGGCTGCCCCCTCCTTTCCTTCCTGATTGTGGGGTGGGGGAAGAGCTGGAAAACAGAGCCTTCCAGAACCTCCAGGGGCACAGCCATCCTTAACTTAGACCACAGGCCTCAGTCCCAGCCACGGTGCAGCCGGTGTGGATGCCCCTTCCAGTGCAGGAACGCTGCTAAAAGCTGCCATTGGGGGCTACCCTGGTGGCGCAGTGGTTAAGAATCCATCTGCAACGCAGGGGACACGGGTTAGATCCCTGGTCCGGGAAGATCCTACATGCTGCGGAGCAACTAAGCCCGTGCGCCACAACTACTGAAGCCCACGCGCCTAGGGCCCGTGCTCTGCAGCAAGAGAAGCCACCACAATGAGAAGCCTGCGCACTGCAACGGAGAGTAGCCCCTGCTCACCGCAACTAGAGGAAGCCCACACGCAGCAATGAAGACCCAACGCAGCCAAAAATAAATGAATAAATTAATTAATTTTTAAAAAATTCCTTAAAAAAAAGAAAAAAGCTGCCATTGGTCCCAAGACCCTTTCCCCATGTCCAGTCCTCACCCCCACTGCTCTCTGTCACAGGGTGGGGGGACTCCAGGAAATCTGGGTCCAGCTGTGCCCAGGAGGACCTACTGCTGGTGTGTGACTGTGTTTAACAGATAGAGTTACTGGGTCCCTGTGTGTGAAGGGAGGCCCGTGTCACAAGGCACTTGGCCAGTCCCTGTGTGTGTCTGTGTGTCTGCCCTCGTGTGTGGGAGAATGCATTTTTGAGCCTCTGTTCCTTTTTGTGACTGTGCGTGTGTGCCTGTGAGGTGCCTGCGTTTGGCTCCACCTCTTTGCCTGTCAGTCACTTCTCCCCACCTCATCTCAGTTTCTCTCTCAGTCCACGCTGGTTGGTCTTTGTTCTTCATTCCCTGGAAATGGCCCTTTCCTAGTCCCCAGAGCCCAAAAGCTGGGGGTTGGCTCCCTGTCTTCACCTTACCTTTCCCCTCCACCAACCAGGAACTCCGCTGACCAACCCTTCCTTTTGAAACCTCCCCCAGCCCAAGTTTTCTCCCCACCGCACTGGCCGCCTCCTTTGGGGCCTTTAAATGTCAGCAGGCACAAGCCTTCGCTCCTTCGCCCGTCTCCTTTCTATTTTTTCCCCAAGTTCCAGTCCCCAGGCTGTAAACACCATGGAAACGCTCTCTTCTGACCCCAACTCCCACCCCTCCCGAACTCCCCCAGCCTCCATCTGTCTCCTTTATCTGGTCCCATCTCTCCTGGCACGTCTGCCCTTATGCTTGACATCCACGTCAGGCCTCTCTCAGATCTACCTCCTCACGGCCTCCGGAAATGGCAGGAACATCCAGTTGCTCAGGCCCCAAACCTGGGAGCCATCCTGGGTTCCTCTTCTCCCCTCACACCCAGCAGACTGGCAACGCTCTGGTTCATCTGGGCCCCTGAGCCTGGCCAGCCCTCTCACAACTCCTGCCCTGCTCTGGGAAGCAGCCTCTCACACCAACTGGCAGCACGAGCTCCTCTCTCACATCCATCCTCCCGCCATAGCCAGAGGGATCTTTCAACCATAAATCAGATCATGCCATTCCCCTGCTTCAAACTTTCCAGAGGCTTCACTAAAATCAAATCCCCAGTTGCCTGTCCCTCTGGCTGCATCTCCTATCACTGTCCCCAGTTCTCACTACATTCCAGCTACAGGATTCTTGTGTCTCTTAAGACGCTGACCTCATTCTAGTCTCTGGAACTTTGCACTTGTTTCCTTTGCTTGGAAGCCTCTCCCCTACATCTTCCCGTGGCTCCCTTTCCACATTCTGGACTCAACCAAAATGGCACCTCCCTCCGCCCTCGTTGTGGGCAGGACACCCCACCTGGCACAATGCAGCCTCAGCAGCTTAGTTGGGGGGGGCACAAGGGCCTCTTCAAGGCCCCTCCCCTTAGACTTCTCTGGGTCTCTAGGAAGTCTCTCATAACTGCCCTACTCCAGAACCGCCCCACACTGTAATCTGTGACCCAAGGCTCGGAGCGGTGGCAGTGGGCCCAGGTCCTGGCCTGGGGCCCAGATGAGCAGCATTGTTTTGTGTCTGGTGTGGACAACCTCCATGGGATCAGGCCCGTGGCACAGAGAGAGGAAACTGAGGCCCAGAGCAGTGATCACAGGCAGTCAGTATGCTGCAAGGACGAGAGGGTACCCGGCCTCTCCCTTCATCCTCCGGAGCAAGAATGGAGCTCTGTGAACCCCTCCTCCGGTTCAGCCACCCTCCCACGGATCCGGGATTGAAGTCACAAGGGGACTGAGCCTGGCTTGCCTCATCCAGCACCGCCCTGGCCATGTCCCCCTCGTACCACTGACCTCTTCCTGCCCCGGGACGCCGCGACCCGCCTCCACCCTCGCCCCGCGGGTTCCCAGGGTTCTCAGCGCTACTCTGTTCCTCCCCGCCCCCCACCCCCCCCACCGGCTTATCTCCGAAGGCCCAGCCCCCTCGGCATCAGTGTTGACAAAGGCGTCGGGGAGCCTGGAGTGGGCGGGGCAGGCGCTGGATGCCAGCCCCGCCTCAGGCCCCGCCCCCACGTTACCTGCGCTCTGGTTCCCACCTCGGCGTCCTGGTGTCCCAGGTCTCGTCCGAGTCCCTCCCAGACAGGTGCAGGATGTTGCCTCTGGTGGAGACCGGGTCCCAGGTGGCGGGGGAGGTGCGCCCCTCCGGAGCGCGGACAGGACCTGGGCCGGGGACGGGGCTGCCTGACTAGTGTCTTGGATCCCACGGCCTGGAAACGTCCGGTCCTACGCCCTTGAGGAGAGCGGCCTTGGGCCCGCGTGGGTCCCCTCCCGCCCCCCACCTGGCTGCAGGCCGCGGAGGAGCAGTGACACAGTCAACAGGGCGCGCACGGTCCGAGAGCGACTCCCCCGAGGGCGCCATGGGAACAGCCAGGGCGCGAGGAGATGGAGACTGTCCTGTGCCTGCGGGGGCCACCACTCTAATGAGTCGTGTGGAGTGCCCGAGGCCGAGGACGGTCCGGAGAACAGCCCTAGGTCTCTGCGAACGAGAAGGTGCCATTGCCTTGCGTCTCCGTGGCGGGGAATGCGTGGCCCTGCGCAGCCCCCGTGCACCCACCCCAATTAGACACAGCAGGGGCCAGGATGGTACCCTCCCTACCCCCTCCTCCCGCCAGGTGAGGTGTTCCCGGTGGCTTGTGCGATCCACTGCTCCAATGTGAAGTGGGGGTAGCTACTCTGCTCCCCACCTCACTGTAAAAGCAGGGAGCTGTCAGGCAGCTGGGGATCTTATTGGGACCCCCTCCTCACCCCTGCCTTGGGAAAGACTCCCAGTGTCCATATGGTGTTTTCTGTGTACTTTTCTGAGTTTCCTGAATTTTTTGCAATGAATACATAACATCTTTCAGGTAAAGCAATATGTCATTCCGCCTAAGCCCTGCCCATAGCTCCTCTGCCATACCTGGAGATGTCAGGCCTGGAAGAGTTTTGGGGGACTTTCTTTTCTTCCATAGCCAGTCAGAGTGGGGGTTCTCAGCCCTGGTTGCACCTTTGAATCATCTGGGCACGTAAAAATATGATGCCCACCCTTAGAGACCTGGGCTGGCACGGGTCCTCTGAATAGGTGGGAAGGGAACAGGTCATCAAGAGGTCACTTGCTTGGGACCTGGCATACTGAGAGTTCACCTCCTGATGTTTTCTTGTTTGAGCACCTATCACCTCTGTATTCCAGGACCTGGGTAGGAGGCTGGGGAGGAGTGGCTGGGGAAAGCCGACCTGGGAAGACAGTCTGCTGAGCTTATGGATAAGCAGCACGGTCTGTGTAACCTGGGATGCTGGCGTGGCACACATCTCCTGTGCCAGGGCTGCCTGTGAATCAACAGGCTGCTCATGGCCCAGATTCACCAACTGGCATGGCCACTAGCCTGATCTCCAAGGAGAACACACTGGACCCTCAGGCCTTCAGGAGGAGGCTATGTGGGCTCTAGGTTTTCCACCCCACACCTCCCTTACAGCACCCTCTCCTAACCCAGTGATTCTCAGTTCTGGCTGCCCATTAGAAACCTGAGGGCCCTAAAAAATACAGATCCTCAAGTCCACCCCCGACCATTTAAACCCAGCTTCAGGGGCAGTGACAGTTCTCAACCATTTGTTTGCTTGTATGCAAAGGTGGGGCCTGGGGGCAATGCCAGAGAAGGCAAGGGGAGGGAGAGGGCTAGGGAGCTGAGCGAAGGAGAGAAAGAGGGACAGAGCCTAGGAATCCAGAACCAGGGAGGAAGCTGGGGTGACCGCTCTGGCCGGCCAGGTGCTCTACTGCAGAGAGGGCACCTAGGGGCATGGCACAGACTAACTGGGGGGTGGGTGGGGTTTGGGGTGTGTCTCTGGGTAAATATTAGGTTTCCTGGCCTGATATAACACTGTGCCCGGTGTTCTTTGGGATGAATATACATGCCTGGCAGAACCCTGTATCCCTGTGACAGACAGAATAGACTGCAGAGCACTGTCTCACTGGTCTCCGTTTTCTCATCCATAGAATGGGGATAAGACCCATCTGCTGAGACTGTTGACCCTGGTGTTTTCTGTTATCTGAATTAGGTATCATTATGAAGAGACAGTCCTTAGAGTGGTGAGGCTGTGCCCAAGGCTCTGCCGGGACTTCCTAGCAGAGGGGCAGGGAGGGGAACTTGTAGCCCCTTACCTTCTCATACAGAGGGGCTGGGCTGAGGGCAATGTTTCTGGATGTCCCAGTGCGAGAAAACTGTTCTGGATATCCTTACTCTCTTCCTGGGTCCTTTGCCATGCTTCATCTGATAACCACAGCACCTCAGCCAGCGTATGCGAGGGCTATGGGTTTAGGTACCACACTCAATGCCTGTGGCTCTGAGGGGCTGGGGTGGGGGCTGTGGTTTCCTCAGGCTGCACTTGGAAGCCTGTTGGTAGGGCTGGAATCCTTGGGGGAGGATGGTGAGCCAGACCACTTCTGTCTGGGGAGATGAAGCCAGGGTCCTAACACTGGGCAGAGTGGTTTCCTAGCTCCCCTTGGAGTCAAGGTCCGTGGCTCCTGAGATCCTGCTCCCATTGGCCCCTGCTCTTCAGAAGCTGGGGCACCGGGAGACCCAAGGTGCCGGTGTGAGGCTGTGCAGCTGGGAGAGAACAGAGAACAGAGTGAGGAGAGGTGCTAAGAAGCAGTCCACCCACAAGAGAGCGCAGTTTCATGTATTTATTTTTGGCAGGAAGGAAATCATTGCAAATCTCTTGACTGACAATGCTCGCCCCTGGAAACGTGCACATTCTACATGTCGCATTTCCCCAGTGATGCTGGATTGTTTACACATTCAAATGTCCAACAGAAATCCATGACTACCCAGACACCAGCATCTCCACCACTTGGGGTGTGTGTGTGTGTTTGTCTATAGAGAAGCTCCCTAGAGAATGGAACAGGAACAGACACCATCAAATTTACAGTAAAATAGGAACAGAGGCAGCCAGTTGATTTTGCACAGGTATATGCAAGCATTTCAAACCATCCACTCTTCTTGAACCCTGGCATGCCAACTGTCCATCACAGCACCTTTAACAGCAGAGGCACAAACGTCACGAGTGTTTGACCATAGGGCTGTGTGGTTCTGGATTTTATGAGAAAGCCATCTTTAATATACAGGGTCATAAAATGTTGCCAGGTTATAGACTTATACAGATTTCCTTTTTATACAAGTTCAAATGCTGCAACCATGACAAATCAGTGTCATTAGGGCATCCTCATGTCTCCAAAATCATCTCATCAAAATTGCACCACATCAAAGGAGTTTTCCCCATCAACCATCAGCTGTGACACGTGGTGCTTCTTTTTAGGATACAGATGCATTGTTTACAAACAGCTAATGGGTGAAACCACGGACCAACACGTAGGATTCCAGAGCAATGGAAGACAGAGCAGTAACAACCTCAGGTGTGCCTGGGCACCTCCACTCAAGGCCCGGCCAGAGATGTTGTGAGAACATCATAATCCACGACCCACAGAATCCTGTTCCAGATCTTAATGTAAAAAATATTTTTCCAGGAGGCTATATTTTAACCTGGTACTGAAAGGACCATGGAAACTCAGGAGGTCAGATTTCTCATTTGGCTAAAGAGTTGGGGGCTGTTTTGGTAACATGGGAAGTATATGGCACAGAGAAATAGCTGATAGGTTTCATCAGGTTTTAAAGCCCACAATTTAATAAAAGGTAATAATTAAAAACAATACCCGTATTTACCTTAAAAAACATAAACCCCAAACATTCATCTCATTTCTTGGCCTTATGTTAGAATTCTATTGCTTCATTTACATGTAGATGATTAAAAATATATATATCGATATAGATATTTTGATTATGTACATAAAGCAGAATCAAGGGTTAAAATAAGAACGGAATTTTGGAGTGGGGTCAAATAAGGTGCACAGAATACAGAACCTCCGAGGGCCTCCTGCCCTCCTGAGACATTCTGTGTCTGTGGTGGCAGGAACTGGGTTCCACCCCCGGCAGCTCTGCACTGGCTCAGTGCAATGGTGCTCACGGTTTCAGGAATGACCAGGTGAAGTGTCTGGCTCAAGCCTGCCAAGTGTCTTCACTCCATCGGAAGTGGGGCACGATTCCTAGGTTTGATTCCCCTGGAATATTCTAGAATTTCAGTCCTCTCTGCCCCCTATTCCAAATAAGACCTTAGGATGCCAACAAAGAAGGGGGCACAGGTGAGGTTCTAAGGTTCTCATCAGGACTGATTTCTGTGTGGATGTCAACACATGTCAGACACTTGACTGCAACATTCAAGACATTTAAGGCAGTGGGTTCATTTAATGACTAGTTTTCCAAATCAAGGTGTATGGCATGTGCAGACCTGCCACGTAACTGTTATTTTCTGTAGTCATGCCTTGCAAGGGGCTGTTTCCATTTTAACTGGCATGTGGATTACTGGGTTTGGAACACTCAGAGCATGGGGAGACCTGGTTACCCCTGAATACTTACTTCTCTTCTGAAAGCACGGCAGTCTGCAGACCAAAGTGCTGTTGGGAGGACGTGATTGGCAGCTGGCTTCACTATTTTATGAATGAAAGCAGAAAAGAAATTTTACTTTGACAGCTCCCCGCCCCCCACCGTTTTCCAGTCTTCTTAGTGCCAGTCACTCCCACCAGAACTCCGGCCCGACCCATAGAGGACTAAGGCAATGGTGCCAACATGAAAGGGTTCTTTTAAATTATCTTTAAGAGCAATACTTTATAGACTGTCTTATTGTCAAACAAGGAACATGGCACTGCTTAAAAGATCTCACTGGGAAAGGCTGCAAAGGGAGCCCCGGCTCAGGGAGGGGGCCCTTCCTCTCCTTGGCTCTGGGCGATGGGTCCCACATCTAGACGCGTTTCCCCAACCCTCGGCTCAGAAATAGGCTGTGCTTCAAAAGAGAAGACCAAGAGATGGACAAGGGCCACATCAGCGTGGTGGTGGGTTGAGGCCACAGGTTCTCAAGAGAGAACGGTCGGCTTATCAGAAACTCTGAGCTTGACCGCAGTTTGAAATGAATGCCACACCGGTCAGGTGCGCTGGCCCTTTTGGTCTTTATTCCCTTCTGAACTCCCGAGGCTGGTGCCAGGGAAGGAACGCAGTCCATAGTCTGCAACGGGGTGGGACACCTATGTTTCTGACCCTGTCCAAGTCTGCAGCTTAGCAGTGAGCAGATTCTGAGCGTAGGCACAGTGGCAAAGAACAGTGTAACAGCCGCTGGTCAATTCCATTTGGTGGCAGCACGGTAGCAGCAAAGAAAATTCCCAAACAGCTCCACGGGTATCCAGCTTTTGGAAAGGACAGATTTAAAAATCAATCAACAGATTTTTTTTTTTTAACTATCCAAGGGTTTTAGAGTTTCTTAGAACTGCTCTACCAACAACAACCAAACCAAAAACATACAGAAGTATGGCAGTAGTGTGAAAGCGGAAGTGACATGATGCCACTTTTCAAGGGGAAACTGTGACCTCAAGACAAATGTGTCACCGTCAGAAATAATAAGAGTAATATAAAAGGATCTATCATTTCCTAAAGCGTTGAGCCACACGATTGCGGATACATTCCAAACTGGGTCAGAAATGAATGCACACACTGACACCGTCACAAAAGCTCCTCGCAGGGGCCTGACCCTGCGGCATGCCACAGGCAGTCGGAGCAGCACACCTGCTGGGAGACAGGCTCCTATGACTCACCCCCATCCCTTACCACCCACCTCCCTCCCACCTTCCAGGTTTTAGAAAATTGTCATATTTATCTTCTTAGAGAAGCTAAGACAATAAAAGACTAAAAGATGTCTGGAAATACGTTGTGTAGAAAAATTAACTCTCAGCTTAAAATAACATTCAAAAAGGCACTTCATCCTGTAGGAAAGAGATTCTGAGTTGGGTCAGCTACTCTGAGCTGGGGTAGAAGGGGACAGGCTGTCTGCTGGAGGGGAGGACAGTTGAAAGGAAGTCTGATAGATATCAAGCTTTTTTTTTTCCCCCATTTTTTTCCTTTTTGGTATGTTTTAAGAAAAGCAAATCCAGTAAAATGCATGTCCCTTTATGAAATTCGTTAAAAGAGTTCATTTTAAAATAGTTGTTTCTGTTCTTAAAAAATAAACCAGGTAGGTATGGCCACATTCGCCCCGTGGCCTGGAGTATGGCGTGTCCTCACTCTTAGCTCCTGGGGAGCTGAGGCCAGGCAGGTCCCGAGGCTGAGGTTCCGGGGTGCACAGGCGGGAGGCGGGCGGAGGCCGGGGCTACCTACTGCAGAGTCTGTGCAGCATGCTGTACACGTCGTCTTCCTGGCTCAGGCCCTCAAAGAAGGGGATGAGGTCCAGTAGCTCCGTGTCCGTCATGTCATCGAACCAGGACTGCACAGGCACCTGGAAGACAGTACATGGAAAGGGCAGCAGAACTGTATCCAGGCCTAGGGGCTGCTTCTAGCCTGACTGGGTCCCTGTACTTTAACATTTTCTTTGGTAAGGAGGATGGGTACCTGGAAATCATCATAATCATCATCATCATCATCTTGTTCGTTCTCCTGTCCCAACTAAAATCAATCCAGATCTACCTGGTTCAGGAAGGCAAAAAATTAAGTGTACCCACTTTGCAGGCATTTGCCTGTTTTGTTTTCCTGCCACAGAAAAGGTGGCCAGGGCGCAGAATATATAACTAGCTTAGCACCTTGCTAATTCCAAAACGCTCTTGCCATTGCATTAAACTAGCTGCTTGTACCTCAGAGCACTTGGAGCCAGAGGTCACCAGCCAACGCTGACATCAGGGAGCCCACGCAGAGGGCATCAGAGAGCTTCCACTTAGGGTCACTGTGCCAGACCGCACGGCAAGGAGAAGTGGACCATTTCCTCCCACGCTTAGCAGAGATCAGTTAAAAGGGGAAGTATAAAATTTCAGAACATTCTGAAGTCATGGGCAAGACAGCATTCTCCCTTAGGTTTAGACAGAGAGGTGGGGAAGGCTACTAGTGGGTGGTAGACAGGGGTGCAAAGAAGAGATATTAAAAAGAAATTTGGGGGGCTTCCCTGGTGGCGCAGTGGTTGACAGTCCACCTGCTGATGCAGGGGACACGGGTTCGTGCCCCGGTCCGGGAAGATCCCACATGCCGCGGAGCGGCTAGGCCCGTGAGCCATGGCCGCTGAGCCTGCGCGTCCAGAGCCTGTGCTCTACAACGGGAGAGGCCACAACGGTGAGAGGCCCGCGTACCGCAATAAAAAAAAAAAAAAAAAAAAAAAAAAAAAAGAAAGAAGGAAATTTGGGGAAACCAAAAAAGTTTAAAAGCAGTATTTTTGACCATTTTACAAATCTAAAGACTGCTTAGAAACATAAAAATTCAGCATGTAATTTAAAAAAAGAAACAAGGTAAGGATTAACCAAAAAATGACTACTCCTGGGGAAGGGGCAGGAATGGGTGAGAGGGCAGAAATGGACACAAGACTTCTCTGAATTTATCTTTGCTGATAGTTTTGATGTTAAACTATGTAAATGTGTTACATAATTGAAATAAAATTAAATCATTAAGAAAAAAAGCAACAAAAGATGAACCTTAGTGTATATAAGTTTGTGACATAACCATAGAGAGGATTATTTCAAGTGATTTCGAAACATAGTGTTGTTCGTAGATTTCTCAAAAAAACAAAACCTCTAAATGCATTCAATTGTTTTACTATTAGTAATAATATTAAAACAATGCAATTTTGAAGCTATTAAATGTATACTATAGAATAAATCAAATCTGTAATGATGTTAATATCTTTAGGAATCAAGAGTTTCAGCATAAGAGAAGGAGACACAAATACAAAACCAAAAAGAAATTAAATAAAAACTGTTACAACTGAACTGGAAAAACCAATGTGAAATTATGATTTTGTTTTCATTCTAAAAATAAAAATAAGTGTATTTTAGCTCTGTCCAGTAGAAAGGACATCCAGTAACAATGAGAACCCACCTGAACTGTGGTCTCTAGATACCATTTTCATTCTTAAGAAACAGGTTCCATAGAAAAATGGCTGATTCCAGGGCTGGAGCAAGAAATGGACAAGATGAGCTTGGAACATCTTGTTGGACCAGAAAGCAGGAAGCTATCAAAGACTATTGTTATCTGAAGGGGCATCCAATGGCCAAAGGTGAACATTTGAGTGTACAAAAGGATAATAGATGGACTTAAGTTATAACATAAAAAAAATCCATGAGTTCATAAAGGTACCTAAAAAAATTCACTGGTTACTTTTGGAGATTGCTAGAGCACCAACTCATGACTCTGAAAACTGCAGAATTAAAGAAAAAGAACCAAGACTTTACTCTGACTTCCCTATTCAAACATTCAAAATGAATTTTAGGGTAATCAAGTAGTCAATGGGAACAAGTTCAATTTAAAAAAAAAAGAATTCCAGCCAATAAATGCAGAAAGAATGATAGGATTTAGAAATCACCAGTTTGCAATTCCTAATGAAATAGTGGATGTAGGTAAGGATCATCAACAACTGCTCACATTTTTAGGTGAAAGGTCGACTGAAAATTTAAAAATGGATGGATCAGGCTGACAACACCTGAATCCAAAAATCAATTCAAAATCTTTCAAAGTGGTACAACCTGATGTTATATGCCTCCTGATGTGATACCACAGTGAGTACACAATACCAAAGCAATGTATGGACCTTGTTTGGATTCTGATTCAAACAATCCAAAGGTAAGAAAATATTTCGAGATGATAGGGAAAAGATGAACACAGACTGGATATTAGATAATATTAAGAAACTGTTAGTATTATCAGATGTGATAATGGAATTGGGATTTTTTTTTTTTGGCCATGCCATGAGGCTTGTGGGATCTTAGTTTCCGGACCAGGGATCGAACCCGTGCCCCCTGCAATGGAAGCATGGAGTCCTAACCACTGGACTGCCAGGAAAGTCCCTGGAATTGGGATTATACTAAAAAGAACCCTTATCTGTTAGACACATTACAAAATGCATTATGTTGAATTTGATTAACTCATCAAAAGGAGCATATTTAAATATAACACATTTTGAATGTTTGTTCAAATAATGATTATACACTAATGGAATCTAGTTTGAACTCATTTTTTGGTTATAGGTGGAGCAACAGAGTTCCGGACTCAAGGAAAGGACCCTGTTTGGGCTTTTGTTGAGTCTGAGAAACCTGGGCTTGGGAGAAACATCCTCTCTAGGGCCTGAGCTGAGGCCTGGCGTGGTGGCCACTGAGAAGGGGTGAGCAATCACCAATGGGGCTGGTCTCTCTTCCCCTGGAAACGAAGGGCGGGCAGCAGGAGGGCGTCTTTCCTGCTCTGAGTCGTGCTGCACCCAGAGAGTCGGCACTGGGAACTGCCATGCTCCATGGAGTTTTATGTAGGAAATGTTCCCTTTGTCTACTTTTTAGACATCATTATGAGGTGGTAAAGGCTGGCAGTCTTATCTGAAGACCTCACTGAAGTGCTATTCATTCTTAATACTTCTCTTGAAGAGGTCACCCAGGCCTTCTAAGTCTACAGGGGTCATGAAGTCCTGGGCAACAGCCAGCTCCAGGAAGCTAATGACAGAAACTTCTCGGTCACAGTCCTAAAGATGCTAAAGAGATACAGGCTCATTGAGCCTGCAAGCTCTGCTCTAAGTGCTTTTCACGTACTGCCACCCAATCCTCCAACAATCCTATGAGATCAGCGTGCTTATACTACTCCCCATTTGACAGAGAGGACGACTGAAGCTCAATGGGCATAAATAACTTGGCCAATGTCATGTAATTGCTAAGTGACAGAGTTGGGATTTCACCAAAGAAAAGGCCAAGAAACCCCGCAGAGGTGCTTGAAGGTACAAAAGTGGTTCTGCCTGGCAAGAGAGCTCAGATGGAGCTCCGCGTCCTTTTGCTTTGGGGCTACTTACTGCATTCTCAGGATGGAAGATGTACGAGGCAGGAGAATTGTCCACGATGATCACTTTGCTCAGCTCCCGCCCAAGGCGACTCAGGTCTTTCACATAGTTCCCTCGATGGAAAACACACGATTCTCGGAAGAGCCGGGCCCGGAACACACCCCAGCGGTCCAGCAGGTCAGCCACAGGGTCTGCGTACTGGAAAGCAGGCGTTACAGTGTGAAGCCTGGGCGCCTGGAAGAGCCCAGAAGCCCTGACCTCCTGCAGCAGGATCCGTACTGCTTTTCTAAAAGGGGATTTAAATAACTGGATGTGTTTCAAGATCCTGGTTATTTCCCTGACACCCTGGATTCTTCCATTTCTCTCACTTCTCATATCCAATCCATCAGAAATTCTTGTCAGTTCCAGCTCCCAAAATATCTTGAATCCACCTGTATCTCCCTGTATTGTCACTGCCTCGTCTGGGCCTCTGTAATCTCTGGCCTGCGGTGGCTGCGTGAGCCTCTTTTCCACCCATTCACCCCACAGCTGTCAGAGCGGCCGCTGGAAGACATCTGTCAGACCACATCACTCCCTGCACCGTCTTCCTGTCGCATGTGGAACGAGGCCCCCTGGTCCCTGCCGGATCCTGTACGGCTGCAGCCGCTTCTCAGCTCTATCTCAAGTCACTTGAGCCACACTGGCTTTGCACATGGTTAGGAGCTTTGCACCAGTGTCCCCTCTGCATGGAACACTCTCTCCCCCGCTCTCTGCACGAACTTCTCCTTCTGTCTTCTCATTTTTCAGATCTTGGCTTCCCTTATCACCTACCTAGCCCTTCCTCTCTGGCTACTCTCTGGCCTCACAGCCGTTGGCCCCACAGAGCTCACCACCACCTGGGACCACCTTACGTTCCTGTCACCTGTCAGGGCCCAGGCCTTGCCTGTCGTGTTCCCCATGACATCCCTAGAACCTGTGGGTGCCTACCTCATAGTAGAGCTCAGTAAATACTAGTTCTGTCAGTGAACGAAAGAGCGGACTTGGGATCTGGCTTGTGTGCACGGGGCCACACTGCCCCCTAGCGGTGCTCTGGGCAGCTGGGCCAGCCCAGCCCCCGACTGTCACTGGATGGTGCCCAGACAGCACTTCCATTTACATGGAGCCCAGGAGTTTTAAGGGAGGGAGTTGGAGCCCCGCTCACAGTTGGGGTTCATCCAGCTTGGCCCTATTCCATGGCCTTGGGGAATTTTCCCCAAAGCAGGCTGAACTGGATAAAGAAATAAAGGGGTTATCCCTGAGGGAAAATCTTCATCCAGACTGAGTGGCCTGGGCTGAAGGCAAAAGAGTGGCAGCTCCCAGCCCGATGTTAGGTCAGGTCTCAGCACCAAAACCCAAGTGAGGGGCCCAGCCAGTTTCCCTAGGGGCCCAGAGGCTCTGCCAGGGAGGTAGGAAGCACCCGAGGCTGGTGGTCTTGGGAAGGCCAGTGGCGGAACGCACAGCAGCCCGAGTGCAGATCCAAGGCAGGCACGGCTGCAGGATGAAGGGCTACAAGCAGCATCCTGGTTCCATGGGTGAGTCCTCCTCTCTCCAGAGACATCCTGATGGAGCAGAGTCCAGGAGGAGGCTGGATTTCCTGCCAACCAAGTGGGGTGAGCTCAGGGCTCTGCAGTTTTCTGCTGGTGAGGGTAGCCAAGTGCCACGTGGGTTGTTTTTAAAGGGCTGACTCTAGCTAACTTCTTCATAATCATTAACGGTGGCAGTGGCATGTATCTTTCAAGGGAATGTCTGAGCCTGGGGCTCCAGGCCTTGGAGATGAAGGTGGGGAATATAAGCTTCATGTGGGCAGGGACTGTCTCTTGTTCTCTGTGGTATGCCTAGTGCCTAGTACAGCGGCTGACACACAGTGCATACTTGCTGGGTGAGTGAATGAAGGAAGGACACTAAGATGGGGAAGCAGACACTGAAGGGCTCTGACAGTCAGCAGAGGGTTGCTTAGGCCCTCGGGCGGCAGGCCAGGAGGTCCTCTGCACCAACAGTGCTGGCTGGGGCTGAGCCCAGAGCCAAGCACTGGGGAGCGGCCACCTGTCAGCAGAGCTTGTGCACCAGGGAGGAGAGAAGCTGGACGGCTAGACTTGAGGGCTGATTCGGCAGAGCCAGCCTGGGGTAGCAGCAAGAGGAGGGCTGGAGAGACAGATGGAGGGGCAGGTGCGAGCCGTCCAGGAAGAGCGACTGAACAAGGATGTTTAACCAAGTGCTGGGGACGATGCCAAGAAAGAGTGCTTTCAATTTCGCCAAAGAAAAAACAGCTCTCAATCCACCAGCGTTGTGCAATCTTCCTGTTTGTTATTTCTTTGGTTATCACTTCAGGCTCCTTGGCAGCCCAGAGCACTGTCAGAAAAGCCATCGGCACCGCAGCACGATTAGCCTTGGTACCGTTCATCTGAAAGGGTACCCACCAGGGAAGATTACGCTTTTCCTGAGGCCACGTTCTCTTTTCAGTATGCAGAGGTCAGCCCGGGGCTTTGGATTCCCTCGCCACCGGCCTGGCGATGAGCTTGGCAGAATGTGAGCAAGTGGGGTTCTCTCTCCCCTCGGCCATGACACAGAGATGGCCCAAACCAGCAATGCCCAACCTGGCAAAGCAGCATGTCTGGGAACTCAGGGTCAGAGCCCCCGACA
Source organism: Physeter macrocephalus (assembly GCF_002837175.3). Classification (NCBI taxonomy): domain Eukaryota; kingdom Metazoa; phylum Chordata; class Mammalia; order Artiodactyla; family Physeteridae; genus Physeter; species Physeter macrocephalus. The sequence goes on from NW_021146614.1 coordinate 19,320, forward strand.
TGCAGAGAAGGGAGCCGCGCAGAGACAGAACATGGGGGAGGAAGCTGTCTGTGGGTCCTTGGAGCAGGTCTGCAGACAGGCAGACAGCTAACTTGGGCCCCACAGAGCTCATCTCTGGGGCCATTCAGGGTCCCTGAGGTGCCCATGGAGACACCGGCAGTGCCATCAACAAATGGATGGTATTGGCCCCATCAGGGTCAGGGTTTGAGACATGGTCATGGCAAGGATCTCTTCCGAGGAGCAGGGCCTGCCCTGTCTGCCCTCCACACCACGCACGTGCCTCTACTCACCTGTGAAGGGACGGACTAAACCACACTGGGGGCCCTGTGAGCCTGCCAGTTCCCTCAAACAGTAGGAGAGGGCCAAGAAACCACTCTCCTTGGTCAGAGCCAGTGTAGATGCTAGGTCAGAGATTCATACCAAACCACAGGACCAGAACATGTGTGAATTATTTTATCATCATGAATAATTATGATAATAAAGAATGAAAACCAGGAGCAGTTACCATGTGACAGTGCCCAGCACAGCACATGGGACCCGGCAGGTGCTCCACGGCCACTTGCTGAACAGGAGTGGGGCCCTGTGCTAAGCTCTTTATGGGCATTATCTCATTTGACCCACCCCATGAGGTAGATGGAATCATCCCCATCTTACAGAAGAAACTGAGGCAAGAGAAGTGAAGCAACTGGCCTGAGGTCCCAGGGCCCATGAGGGCAGTCACAACTCTCATTTGGCCCCAGCAGGTGGATGAACCTCTGACCCTTATCTCTCCCTGAAACCCGTGTGAGCTAACCCAAGGGCAAAGAGGCCTGAGCCTGTAGCCAGTCAACAGATGAGATACATACGCCCTTTCTTGGTTACACTGGACACGTGTGGTTTCCTGGTCTGTGGATATAAGTAGCTTCAGCGGCCGCAGGGAGCAACTTCATGGAGCATTTGTTCCCAGTGCTGTCGCTATGGTAACCCAGAAGCCTCTCAGGCTGGTGCTGTGCACATGGCCTGCATCCATCCCACCTGGGGTGGGAACCTGTCACCATGGAGACAGCTTCCCCCACCTTAACAAAGGGCTGCTTGACAGGGGGCAGGGGTGGAGGGGCTGGGCGCTCAGGGCTGGGGGCAGGACCCACCTTGGCCAAGCTGGCAGTAAAGAGCACACACTCAAACAGCTGCCCCATCCTCTGGAGGAACTCGTCCACATGTGGCCGCTTCAGCACATACACCTGCAACGGCAGGGACAGCACGCCGGTCAGTCACAGCAGCCGCTGGGAAAGGCCTGGGGCCCGGACACCCTGCACAGGAAGAATTCCTAACCAGGTTTCCTGCCTCCTGCCCCTTGGTTTAACGTGGTACGTACGAAGGGCTGTGCAGTCAGATATGGCGCTTCAGGCCAGACACACCTCAGATTGGGCGCCAGGTCTGAGTTCGGAGCAGACGCCCCTCCCAAGGGGGAAAGGGAAGCTGACCATGGTATTGAAGGTCCTGGGGATTTTCAGAACCAGTGAGTGGAAGGGTCGTGCCGCATTTGTGTGACACAATTCCTTCATTTCACGTGCGTTTGGCGGCGCATGCTCTCAGTCAGGCCCTTTGTGGACACAGGCTGTGGCCCGGGGTAGTCCTTTCGGGAGGTCAGGGCCTGGCCCCCTGCCCGGCAGGCCTGGGATTGCTCCAGCTGCTACCTACTCTGATTGGAAGCCCTCCCTCGCTAAGAAGGCCTGGGGTGGAGGCGCAGGCCCAGCAAAGCTGAAGGAAGGGCCTTCCTTGTCGGCTTGGGAAACCATCTACCTGACCCCACAAAGGTAACTCTGCTTGGGTCTGCTCCAGAAACATATGCTTCAGGGGACTTGAAGCCAGCCTACCCCAAGCCCTGGAAACCAGCCATCAGGAGGAGCCGCCAAGCAGAGGGGGGCAAAGAGCAGCCTTTCCTAGAGTGGCTGGGCTCTGCTCCTGACTGGGGAGCCTGAACAAATGTGAGGAAACATGGGAGTGGGGAGAGAAGGCAGAGCTGGCAAGAGAAGATAGAGGAGGTGAGAGGAGGGAAGAACTAATTAAAACTTGAATAAATTCCATCTGAAATTAGCCATTTCCCTGAAATAATTCAAACTTGTTAAAATTCAATTCAATGCATATTTGCTCAGTCCCAGCTCTGGGCTCAGCCTGAAGCAGTTACAAAGGTGAGTGAAACACAGGCCTTGCCCTTGAAGAGCTCACAGTCTAGAGCAGACATATAGAAAAATATATCGAAATAAACATGTGTAATGAAAGCTGTAGTAGAGGGATAAATTAAGGATGATTAACTCCCCTCTCAAGGGGAGGGAATCACAAAAGGGAACATTTGGCCTGGACCTTGAAGGATGAATAGGAGTTCACCAGACTGATAAGGATGAGAAGTGAGCTTCCAAACAGAGGAAACAGTATGAGCATGAGACCTGGCCTGAAAACACTTGGGGTGTTAGAGAATGGCCAGAGCCCTGCATGACCAGCCCTTCAGAGGCAGCAATAAAAGAGGGGGAAATGGGGGTAGAAAAGGCTGAAGATGAAATGTGAAAAGCAGGCCAGGGCGAGTATGCATGGGGCCATAAACGAAGCAGGCTGGATACCTGACAGGACGAGTAACAGAGGGGAGCGGGGCTCTGCCCCACACGGAGGATGTGCTGCTGGTAAAGGAGTTTACACAGAGCCAGGACTTGGTGGGCAACATGGCTGACTGAAAGGGTGTGTGGAGTGAGGGGCCAGAGGAGCAGGATGGCTCAGGGAGGGTGCCCACAGGGCTCTGAGGAGCAGGGTGGCCTGGGTGTGGGTTGAGGGCTGGACCTGTGTCTGTAGTAGCTCCAGGCCCCACTTTTACCCACGAGGCTGCTTGGTGCCAGGAACGGATCCGGCGTGCGGTCCTCAGTCTCTCTGGGAATACTGCTTGGAAAGGAAGCTTTGCTACACGCGAAGGGCAGGAGACTGGTTTGGGAACTCTGGTGTTGGTGCCTCTGGCAGAGAGGAGGGTCCTGGGCCCGGAGGCCAGCGTCCAGGCCCGCGTCCGCGTGCAAGTAACCAAGAATAGGCCCCTTGGGACCTGCACAGCCTATCCTGGATTACTTGAACGAGGCCACGGCCTTCGCCAGGGCCTTGGTCCTCCTCTGGGCGCCTGTGGCTTCATTCCCTCAGGAGAGAGAGTTTCTGACCCCAGCTCTGGGGTATCTACCACCAAGTGAATCAGCACAGTCTGGAGGGCTGGGGCAACTGGGCGGCTCCTTCGAGAATGGGCTGGCCATAGCAGGTCAGGTCCTGAGGGCCACGCTCACGGTCACGAGGAAGGAAGGATTAATTTCTCTTCTAATTCCTGCCATGCCAGTGGGCAGCCTCTCCTTTGTCTCATTATCTTGTAACACGAGCCAAGATAATAAATGCAGAAGCCTTAACTGCTTCTCAGATGCTAAGTTAATTCTGTTGACGCTTCTGCAAATGTTAAATGCCTAAGTGCCTGCCATTGTGGCTCCCTGATGGCTTTTAAAAGTGTGAAGTGTGGAGACACCAGGGACAGAGAGCTGCCTTTCCCAGGGACTGGACGGGTTCCTGGCAGGACCTCCTGGCAGGGGAGGAGAGGGACTCGAGTATCACAAAAAGAGCCCTGGGTTAGGAACAGGAGACTGGAGCTCTCATTTTAATTCTTCCTATTGTATGACCTTGAACCAACCCTCTCCCTGGCTGAGCCTCAGTTTCCCCATGTGTGCTATGAGGTGGCTGGATCAGGCGATCCCCCAGCTCTGACACCCTGCACTCAAGGGCCAAAGAGACTACCGACATCATTAAGGAAAGACATCCTGTTACAGCTCAAGCACCAAGGGAGAGTTCTCCTCCTGGGATATAAACACACCAGGCCAGAGACTCTCCCTTTAGATCTTGGGGTTGACAAGGAAGATGACTGGATCATCCCTGTGGAAAACTTACAATGTCTTCCTACAATGTTTCCAATATTTTATAAATGAAACTATTTCCAGAGGAGCTTCACGAAGGAAAAAAGGAAAATAAGGGAAAAAAAAAATCAGAAGATGTATGCCAGCTGACTAGGGCATCTTTATTCAAAGCTGCCTGCTGATCCAAAAAACGCACACCCTTCCTCCTTTCCTTTTTGGGTTGGATTTTGCTAAATATTCACTGGAGAACACGATGCAGGAGTGACAAGGTGAGTCTGGACTGGCTGGCCTTGGAAACGACAACTTTTCCCGAGAATCTACCATAAGCGGGTGACTTGTGACATTCTCCTGTTGTCTGCTAGGAGAGTAGCTGAAGCAATTACACACGGAAGTTAATTAGACCATCAAGCTAGCCCAGTGGGGGATATGGAAACTTCTAAAAGTCTGCATCAAATCAAAGAACTATTTGAACTTGCAACCACATCTAATATTTACAAATAGATTATAGTTTCCCTTATAAACTAAGTATAAAATTCATCTGAGTGAAAAAAAAAGCAGAACATCATTGCATTTTTTTAATCATTGCATTTCTAATAAAAATCTACTTCCTTTTGATTTAGGAATAAAAAGATTATGAAATGGGAATTTAGAAATACAGTTCACAGGAAACATAATTACTAAAAAATGCTAACTGAAACTCAGATTTAGCTTTGATTTCTTACCTGATGTATAGTTCCATCGATTTCAACGGGAACAATAAAATCAGCATTACTAATAGGCTAGAGGAAAAAGAAACTATAATTAATATGTCTGAAAGAACAAAATAAAATTGGAAACTTTAGCACCAAAAAAGCTTGCCTGGACCAATGTTTTTATTGTTGGAAAAAACAATTCAGGAGGATGTTGAAGCATGCCATGGCTCCTCAAAATAAGCACAAGCAGAAAAGCACATTATTTTCTGTTCTGAATATTGTTACATTTTCAGCATGTTGGTGCAACTTTTTTATCACCTCCCTGGCCCCAACCACAAAGAGTGGTGCACCTGGCTTGGGAACGGGGCTCCTTCAAACTCCCCGCTCTTGCCTAGAGCCCTCCCAGCATGGCAGGAACCACTGCTGGCCACCAGGGGGAGGAGGTGAGAGCCTGACGATCCCCGAGGACAGTGCTGCTCAGGGGAAAAGAATTTGTCTTGGACCCAGAAGCGCAGACTGCCCTGTGAGGGGCTCCTTGACAGATGTTCAACACATGGACCCCAAGTGGGGCCATCGGATATGTGGGGAGAAGTCAGAGGCCACAGCCATGACCTTGGGCAGGCTCTTTCCCCTCTGGACCTCGGATTCTCCTCTCTTCCACAACTAGAGCAAGGGATCTGATGAGTGCCCCTACCTCCATCCAGCATGCATCAGTGATTTCAGGCCTTGCCTGGCACCATCTCCTACTGTGGGAGGTGGGGAGAGCCAGCCCACCCCAGACTGTTCTGCTCTATGTAACACGATATGTAGCACACTCACAAACCTCTGCATATTTAAAGTAACTCTGACACTTAATAACACTTAAAATTCAAACAGGATGCTTCGGCAGTCACTGTGTTCTCAATGATAGACTCACATACAGTTCTAAATGGAATTCCACCAATCAGGTAGAAATGAACAGGCCCAAGAGAATCATGAGACCACAAACCCTCGGGACACGTAGGAGAGAAAAAGGGAGGGAGAACACGTGTGTGGTGGCCACAGGGCACTCTGGTCAGAATCTGAACTGGGGTCTCTGCCTTTA
>NW_021146615.1:0-25000 GCF_002837175.3 Physeter macrocephalus
ACGCAGGGGATTCTGGCTGTTTGAACAGTGAACTCTGAACGACAGTCTGGATTTCGAGGCCTTTTCTGCAGGAACTTTGCCTCCTTGTGTTATCAGAATTCTCGGCACTTCTTCCAGAAAGGGCTGGAGGGAGGAGAGAAATGTCATTCGTGGCAGGTGCGAGCAGGAAGCTGGGGGAGAGGTTTGGTGGAGAAGGAGGGAGCCCTCACCCCTCCACCCACGTGGGCTGCAGGAGGATTCGGCCGTGGGTTGGAGGATCGTTGGGTTTCCAGGGTGTGTGTGGACCCCTGGGATCCAGCGCAGGAGCCCGGTCTCACAGCTGCTCAGCATCTGGACTGCAGTGAAAGGAGAGACATCAGAGCTGAGGACAGGGCGGTCTGGGGGTGACAGCAGGGCCGCCCAGAAGTCGGCACTCGCCCGTGTGCTGCTCATTCGTTCCTGGCTGTTCTCTCTGTCCCTTCATTATTTCTTTTGTCGTTATTGCTGTATTATCCTTGGTGGTCGTAATATTCAGGAGAAGAGAAGCACTGGTTCTAGGGCGGGCAAGCTTTACGTGCTTTAATCACTTTAGCGTATTTGACCTTCACGGCAGCCCTTGATGTGGGCATCTTCCTGTCACAGAGAAGGGCTGCCCAAGGTCAAAGGTGTGGTCCTTGTACCCTGAACATCCTCTGATCTCTTCCTCCCTAAATGCTCTTTCTCTCCCCTCCGCCATGTAATCATGGCTTTTGGTGTCCTCGTGGACCCTCTAAATCCCCCTGTCTGGGTTTAGGGCCCAGCACTCCCACTTCCTAGCGGTGGGAGCTGGACGGGCTCCCTGGCCTCAGTGTTTCCATGCCGTCAGCTGTGAAATGGGGACAGTGATGTGTGAGCTGACTCAGCGAATGTTTGTTGTTACCATTTTCCTCCTTCTTTACAAATATGAACCAGGTGCCTGTCCCCTCTCCCCCCCTTTCCCTTTTGTCCATCTACTTCTCTTTTCCTATCTGTAATCGAGCTGCGCAGCGCAGTAGCAAATAGAACGAAAACAAATCTGTCCTTCAGACCGTGTGCCCTTACAGCCCCCTGGGTTTGGTCCTTCCATCAGCCCCTGAAATTGGAGGCAGCAGATTGGGATTTTACAGTGACTTCCCGTGCTCCACACCCCTCCCCAGCCATTACCTCGCTGGCCCCACCTGTCTCCAAGTGGAGTTTGCCAAACAGGCGGCAGTAACTGGCCAGAGCCAGGCGTGGCCCCAGATCGCAGGGTCCAGAGGTGGCTGAGCTTCGGGAAGACGCCTCCAGCCATCCTGCCCTCAGGGAGCAGCAAAAATAAAGACTGCAAAATCTAGCAAACTGAACATCTTTAAGTGGGACAAGAGGCTGCAAAATTGCTGCGTTATACGGAAGAAACCTTGGCCGTAAATCTCGTCTGTAATGAGTGTTTGACAGCCATCGGGGCCCTGCTGGCTCAGCCCACACCTCTGGTGAGAATGGGGTGACCAGGGTGTCCCCTCCCTCCTACGAGGCCCAGAGATTAATGGACAGGTTGAGATCGCAGCGGGCGGGAGGACCCTGATGATACGAGGTGTCTGCTCCTATCAGGGCCTCGGGAGGGGAGGGCGGGGGAGGGGGGAGGGCGGAGCTGCTTTCGGTGATGAGGCGATGCGGGGGTGGGGGGGGGGATGCAACCCTGGGGCCCAGAGGCCCTCCCTCTTGAACTAGGATTTCACGTCTGTGTGCGGCAGCCCGTCCCTTTCTCTCCTGTGTCCCCTGCCTCTGCTCTAGCTTCTGCTTTGAGCTGCTTTGGTGATGAGGCCGATGCGGGGGTGGGGGGGGGGATGCAACCCTGGGGCCCAGAGGCCCTCCCTCTTGAACTAGGATTTCACGTCTGTGTGCGGCAGCCCGTCCCTTTCTCTCCTGTGTCCCCTGCCTCTGCTCTAGCTTCTGCTTTGAACAAATACTGACATTTTCATTTAGAGTTTTTTGGAAGGCAATTTAGAAATATACGTAAAATTTTAAAGTATGCGTACTCTTCAATCCATAATTCTACTTTTTGGTATACCTATATTGGAGAAATACTTCCACAATTTTTTTTTAAACATGCATTTTCAAGGATGTTTACCACAGTATTTGTAACAATAAAAAACAAGGGGAAAAAGTTCTAATCGATGGCAGAATGGCTGAATAAATCATAGTATAACCATAGCAGGAACTGCCACGCAGCTAGTTACCCCGCATGAAATTGCCATTCTGGCTATTTTTGACCTAGAAAATGGCACTTTCATAGAATGAGAGATATCCCTGTGCCTCTATTTCTTCATCTTTAAAATGGGGACAGTCATCGTGCCTCTCACAGGGTGAATGTGAGGATTTAATGCAATACTGTGTGGCCTTGGCTGTGGCCCATGGCCAGAGCCCGGTAAATATTTGCTGGTACTTCTGTGTATCTGTATTAACATGGAAAGAGCCCAAAATACACCATTTGGAGAAAATAGCTATATGTATATGCTTTCAAATATTGATGAAGTATGAACCCATTCATGGGGGGAAAACGTGTGTGTGTGTGTGTGTGTGTGTGTGTGTGTGTGTGTGTGTGTGTAAACTCCTAAGAACAGGACTAGAAGCCCACTCTCCAAGCTGTTCCTAATGGTTAACCCTGGAGAAGGGAGAACTGGGATTGGGGCGGGGGGATGGCAGAGGACGTGCCCCTCAGAGTTCACCCAGAGGAGCGGAGCTGCTGGCAGAGGCACACACCTATAAAGGGAGTGGTCCTTAGTCATGTGTGGGGCTGTGTTGGCCAGCCCGGGAGGGCTCTTGTCTCTGCAGCTCCTGCTGGAGCTTGAAGTCCCAGGGAGAGCCGTCAGGAAGGGGTGATGGATGTAAATGGATGGATGATCAAGAGGTCAGGACCCCCAAGCAATATCTGCAGCCCTGTGAGGACAGACCGAAACCTCTGTGGGTTCCTACGGCACCTGGCGTGGATGATGTGGGTGACCTGGGTGGCCTGGGGTCCTGCAGCAGCCGGGCCCTCCCAGGAGCAGGCACCGCCAGGCCCAGGAGCCAGAGGAGCTGGGGGGTCTGGAGCTGCAGGAGCAGTTGCAGGTCTAGCTTCTGCTTCACACCGAGGAGGTGAATCAGCACGTCAGCCGCGATGCGTGTGACCTGCAAAACCCGTCAAACCTCCCAAGAGTGCCCCCTGTGGTCCCGTAACTGGAAACAAACAAGAAAGAGGATTCTGATGGGCACGCTGCAGGGCCATCAAGGGGAGTTACACGCTTTCCTCTAAATACTTCTGGATTAATTGAACTGTTTTACATGGTGACTATAAATGTAAATACTTCTTGTGAATTAAAAAAAAAAAACCCTTGGTGAAAGAAACAAGGGGGCAAAAAGGAAAGAAAACTCTTTTATCCAGTGAGATTCAGTGTTCAGCTGTGTAGCTAAGAGCCTGTTGAGATGAGGGAGAAATCAGGCCTCTCCGCACTGTCACCACCTGGTCTCGCTGCCATCACCTCTCACGGGGCTGCTGCAGTCACCCCCTGATAGGCCTCCCCGCTTCTGATCTGTTCCCACTTCAGCCAGAGTGATCATTTCAAAGTGCAAATTAGGTGCTGCTGTGGCCTCTTTAAAAATGCTCCAGGGCTTCCCTGGTGGCGCAGTGGTTGGGAGTCCGCCTGCCGATGCAGGGGACGCGGGTCCGTGCCCCGGTCCGGGAGGATCCCGCATGCCGCAGAGCGGCTGGGCCCGTGAGCCGTGGCAGCTGAGCCTGCGCGTCCGGAGCCTGTGCTCCGCAGCGGGAGAGGCCACGGCAGTGAGAGGCCCGCGTACCGCAAAAAAAAAAAAAAAAAAATGCTCCAGTGACTTCTCATTGCCTTTATTGTGAAATCGTAAATCATAACTGCTTACTCTGGTGCTGAAGTCGCTGTAACACTCTGTCTCTCTCTCTCTCTCCCCTCCCCTGGTCACAGAGCCAGGCCTGCTACAGAATTACCGTGTGTATAATAGTAGTAAGAAGCTTACTGATCCCCTACTATGTGCAACATCATGCTAGGTGCCTTGAGTACATGGTCTAATACCCAGAGCATCTCTAGAAGCTTTTCCTATCTTTATTCACAGACAAGGATGCTGAGATTTAGGGGACATTGAGAAACAGACCAGAAGTCTTAACAACCATCGCGTGGCGTCCGCAGGACTGGAGCCTGACTGGGTCTGGCCCCAAACCCATGAGCATGATATTCAGCAGCCATCGATCCTGTGAAGAGCCTCTGCTCTCCTGGTCGTACCACCTCTTGAGGGCGCGACTGCCTTCCCTCTGGGCTGCAGGCTCCAGGAGGGTAGGAGCCCGGGAGCAGCTGTGGGTCTGCTACTACACCTCCAGCCCCTCGCATCTGCTTGCACATATCAGGTCACCAAACAGCGTTTGTTGGAAGCGTAGATGCACCGGCACGGTGCCGGGTTCTGGAGTGAGGGCTGGGGTCAGGGTGAACCAAGCAAGGTGGTCTGTGCCTGGCGGGGCCTGTGGTCTGTAGGGGCCGGGGTGTCATCTCACTGTGTCACAAGCTGTGATAAGTGCCACGAAGGGCGCTGGGGAAGGTGGAAGGGGGGCCCGGCCTGCTCTGGGCAGGGAGGAGCAGGGCACAGAGAGGCATTCAGGAGGTGTTTGCACGATGAGTCACAGGGAACAACGGTTCAGCCTGATCTCGCTGCTTCCACGCGGCTCTGCTTAGGGCTTCTCCGGGCTCCGGGACCAGTAATGGGATAGGTGGGTCCTGCCCACCCATCTCTTGGAACAAATCAGTGCAGCAGTAGAAGCATCTTTCTACATGGCGGGAACTGGCCTCCCGGCCAGGCTGCCCTGCACCCCTCCCCTCCCTGATGGCCACCTCTAGGTCCCACCGGTGTCGCCGCCCGTGGGACAGCTGCCTGGGGGCTCAGCGTTTTCTCAACTCCTAGGAAGAGGCAGACTCTTCAGTGTCAAGTAAGGGGTGTGTTTTGGTTTGGTTCTGAAGACACTGGTAGATGCTGAAGCCTGGGTTTGTTGGGAGCTTGGCGTGTACTTTGCACAGAGTGCCTGTTACGTGTCATGCCCGTTGCTTCGCACAAAAGCCAATGAGGCCGCCCCTCCGAAGATGAGGTGGCTGCGGTGCCAGGCGGTTCATCTGTCCAAAGCCCCACAGTGCTCGTGCTCAGAAACTAGACTGTAGTGCCTTCTAGAGAGCTCTGGCTCCAGTACCTAAGCGCCAGTCTCCAGCCTCAAGGAGAGAGGTTTCCAAGGGCAGCCTCTCAAGCCTTTCGCACGTGAGACTTGGCCGGCGTCGAGACCACACCTGCCGGGCTGTGTGCGTGTGTGTAGGGGCAGGTGATGAGCGCGTCCCCTGCCTAACATGCACCCCTCTAAGAGGTGATAAAAAGGGGCGTGTCCTTCGCAGAGAGCTCACCCACCTCCCCACCCATCTGCTGAACAGGCTTAGCTCTAAAATTCCATTTCAAAGCCACTCTGTAGCTGTAGTTCTAATCACCAAGGTTCGGCTGTTTTTCTGGACAATTTCTACCATAAAGGCTTGTCCTGAGGCCACTGGGTTGGGTATTGGTGACCTGGATTAGACGTATCCCTGAAGAATAAAGGCAAGTTGGTCGTTGTTGCCCAAAAAAGGACTTTGCTATTTCACAAGCTCCTACAAGAGTGTTTTAATCGTTGCGTTGAGGCCTGCAAGGTAATGGACCTAATTTTTCCTTGCCCTTCAGGTGCTGGTGTTTCACCGCGGTGCTCCGTTATTCCTGGTGCACTCCAGTGTCGTAAACGGGAGAGAAAAATTGGGTATTTAGCGTTCTTTGATGGCGTTTATAAGTATCCCAATTAGTCATTTCCAAGGACGTTAAGAGTTCTGTACGTCACCTCACACTGCCTTTCAGGGCCCTGAAAACACAAGGGCGTGGATTCTTGATGGAGTCAGGCTTTCTGATTTATTTTTTCCCAAGGTACTTAATCAAGGAATGCAAGTCATTTGCCTTCTCGAAGCTTCCTCTCCTCCCCTGGAGACTTGTGGAGTTTTCTCGATCTTTTTTTCCTTCTGCTTCGAAACCCTTTCAAGAACTGGGGACTGGGCTGAAATGATCCAGAACCTGACCCCTCAGAGTTGCTTTCCGTGCCAGCCAGGGCGGCAGAGCCTTGCTGCCACCTGGCCCAGCAGACCAGACGCCTGGTCACAGAGGGTGCGTGAAGTAAAGGTCCGTCTGTTGTGGTGGTTTGTTCCAGAGCTGGTGATGCTGCTGGAATGGTGGTCGGGGACGGAGTGCGTCATCCACACGGACCCCCGGGCCTACCCCAAGTACGGGAAGGAAAACGCCATCGTTGTTCTGAACCACAAGTTTGAGATCGACTTTCTCTGCGGTTGGAGCCTGGCCGAGCGCTTCGGGGTCTTAGGGGTAAGTCGGACGTGCTGTTTCCCATCTCACACATCTCTGTCCTTCAACCCCGTAACTTGTCTTTTCGCTCCTGGTCGTTCAGAATGTGCAGCAGTGTGAACAGACGTGTCGAAATGTTCTTAACCAACTGCTTTTCCTTCTTGCTCAGAATCAAGATGAACATCTGCTTATGAGTAAGGATCGTGTTTATCCAGCAGTTATGATGCACTGGGCATTTGACGTACGATTAATGTATTTAATCCCTACAGAAACGTTTGGGAGTCGGGAACTGACACCTGCCCTTTTTTAAAAGCTGCGGTTAAATCCCCTGCTCGGGGTCACACAGCTGTTACGCAGATTTGCCTTTGCACTTGTCCAGCTTCGTATTCTTGATCTCTGTGCTCTGCTCCCTCCCTGGCTGACGGGCAGGATTCCCCTCCGAACGTTCATCCTCGTGGACGTGAGGAAGCTGAGTGCGTAGGCGAGAGCGTCTGACCTGCAGGATTCAGAAGAAATACAAAATCCTGTTTTTCTCCAACTAGTCTGGCTTCTTGCACACCCTTGGGACTGGGCCTCCCCAGTTGACTTTTGCCATGGTTCACACACTGAGCTGTGATGGTTGAGCCCGGAGCGAGTACCGGAGCCCTCGGCCTCAGGTGTCCCGACGGGGATCACGGCGTGGAGCAGCCCGGGGCCGGGAGAGTCGGAGACCACTCGCGCCGGAACTTGGGGATCCTGTGCCGCCCCGGGAACAACCCCCCGCAGACAGACGGGGCCCGCGCACGTCGCACTTGCTTTCGGTGGCCCATGTAGACAGACCCATAGTGTGCAGAAGGCAGGAGTCTGAAGACCAGGCAGAGTAGATGTGCCAAGAGTCCTGGGTCAGATTCCCTGGGGACGGTCTCAGCGTGTCCACACCCGGACGTGCCTGGAAGTCCCAGAGTTGGCAACGGATCTTTGGGTCCTGCTGGCCTCTGCCTGTTGGGAAGAGCCTTGGCTAAGAGAGACTAAATAGCCTTGGGACACATTTTGTATTTGCTTTTTTAAACTTTTAAAAAAAATTTTATTTATTCATTTATTTATTTGGCTGCACTGGGTCTTCGTTGCTGCGCGCGGGCTTTGTCTAGTTGCGGCGAGCGGGGGCTTCTCTTCGTTGCGGTGCGCGGGCTTCTCATGGCGGTGGCTTCTCTTGTTGCGGAGCACGGGCTCCAGGCGTGCGGGCTTCCGCAGTTGTGACGCACAGGCTCAGTAGCTGTGGCTCGCAGGCTCTAGAGTGCAGGCTCAGTAGCTGTGGCGCACGGGCCCAGTTGCTCGTGGCATGTGAGATCCTCCCAGACCAGGGGATCCTGGAACCCGTGTCCCCTGTGCTGACAGGTGGATTCTCAACCACTGCGCCACCAGGGAAGTCCTAAACATTTTTTTAAAATTTGGGGCCAAAGGTGAGAGAAGAAAATATGCTTAGAAACAGGTTCCAATCATGTCTTTAGGACAAATGATGGTCGTTGTACAGTTAAACTATCAAAAGGCAACTAAGATCATTAGCAGTTTTTCAAGAGATGGAAACAGTGTGTTAAATCACTGTTGCTACCTTAAGACTTCTAGAAAACTGGAATGCCTGGGGGTGAGTGCACTGAAAGGATTTCTAGGAATGGACAGGCCGCCCTGGCAACAGTTTTCTCCTTTGCTTTCCTATTTGTTCTTCCGGTACTGACGTGATGTCTGTGCAGGCACACGTGTGTGTGTGTGTTCAAACATATTTTCAGGAACAAAACCAGAAATTCTTTTTTTTTTTTTTAAACATCTTTATTGGAGTATAACTGTTTTACAATGGTGTGTTAGTTTCTGCTTTCAGAAATTCCATTATCTACCTTTCTCTGTTGTAGAGGCCTCGGACAGAGATCTTAGCTACAGTTCTGTGGCTTTATTGTCTCTGAGAGGAGAGAAAAATGTCATAATCGGAACCCCATCATGGACACAGATGACTGATGATCGGATCCTTCCTCCCTTACAGGAGAAAGGGCACGGGGTGTCTTTGCATCCTGACCGGAACTAGTGCTGGTGCTGCCTACAAGCTAGGCTTCCGGGAACACTGGTTCTTCAAGCGTAGTTTGGGGGCACCTGCTGATTTTCTGGGCTCCGCAGGCAGCTCGGGTATGTTCACGCTCAGGAAGTGAAACGTGTAATTTGGGGCAACAGAAAGTGTGTTGGACTTAGAGCCACCTTCCAGTGGCCATGGTCCCCCTGGTGGCTTTGTGACCACGGGCTTCTTCTATGCGCGTCTTTCACCTTATTTGTGCTATTTTCAATCTCTATGGTATCGTTGTTGTTTACTTTTTATAGATAAACGGCCAGAGCCTCAGTTTGGGTAAAGAATTTGCCCCAGGATGGGAGCTAGTAACTCTGATTTCCGAGTTGCTGCTCTTTCGTCCTGGAGGGTGTTGAGAGGAAAAGCTGGGGGAGTGCCTTGTGTCAGAGAATGACCAGGGTGACGGCTGGAGCGACCAAGTTTCCAGTCCTGCCACACGCACCCCCCCCCACACCCCCCCACACACACCCCCACCCCCGGTCTGTGCAGGGCTCGTGCTGAGGAAAGAAAACCCTCAGTACCACCATGGGGTCAGGGATGGGGCCGCGGGACCCAGGAAGCAGGGGCGCAAACAGGGGTGATGCTCGGGGAAACTCACAGGCGTCCAGAGGCAGCCCCCGGGCACTGCACGGTCAAGAGGGTCAAGAGGGTGGGCCCCACGCGGTGCTCAGCGGAGGAGTAACACGCGGACGGGAGACCCGGGACTGAGAGGGGGAGGCTTTCGTGGAGGATGTGTGTCAGCGCCCTGTAGCATCTTGCAGGCAGAGGCTCTGAAATCCCGACCACTTTACAGCTCGGCACACAAGGTGCCAGAGGCACGAAAGTTCTTAAGCAGAGAATGGCCACGCGCCAGCGGCGCAGGGACTGCTCGTCTCCAGCCTTGGCCTCCTCGATGAGCACCGAAGCTATTGGATTTCATTTCTTACTCTTAAAAACCAAACAGCTAATGTCGTGTGCAAGGGCACGAGCCTTGCCTCTCGGTCTGGAGTTTTAGGAGCTCCGCCCAGCGGGGGATGGGCAGGTCTCACAACCTTAGGACGACACCGCTCCCCTTCTCGCTGGAGCCCGGGTAGCCCTGCTCAGGGCGCCGCCAGATTGTCTGGCCCCCAAGTTCCCTCCAGCAGTGGAGGGGCAGTGGGGAGGGGGCAGCCGGTGAGCACCGAGCTCCCGGCCCCCCAGCGCTGGGGAAGCAGCCGGGGCCGGGCCGGGGCCGCCTGTGCTCGTTCTGATGCAGCCGTGAGCTGGCAGAGGCACTGGGCGCGGGGACGGGAGAGGGCGTCGTGACCTTGTGGGGTTGAGTCGGCGCAGGCGGAAGCTCCAGACCGTGTTCTCAGGGGGGGATGTTCTCCGTACGTAGCAGGGCATGATTTACTATCCACGTGTGTCTCCTGGAGCATCTGAGGTTCACCTGGAGGGCGTGAGGCCAGGGCAGCTGCCTGACCCCTTCCTAAAGCGGCCCATCCATTCCTGCTACCCTTGAAAGGAACCAAGGAGCATCTTGTTATATGAATTGTGTAAAAGAAGGTCTTAATTGACCTTCAAAAAAACTCACCTGATTCATCTCTTTTATTTATTTACTTACTTAGTTACTTATTTATTTATTATTTTTGGCTGCGTTGGGTCTTCCTTGCTGCGCGCGGGCTTTCTCTAGTTGCGGCGAGCGGGGGCTACTCTTCGTTGCGGTGCGCGGGCTTCTCACCGCTGTGCCTTCTCTTGTTGCGGAGCACGAGCTCTAGGCGCGTGGGCTTCGGTAGTTGTGGCACACGGGCTCAGTAGTTGTGGCTTGCGGGCTTTAGAGCGCAGGCTCAGTAGTTGTGGCGCACGGGCTTAGTTGCTTCATAGCATGTGGGATCTTCCCGGACCAGGGCTCGAACCCGTGTCCCCTGCATTGGCAGGCGGATTCTTAACCACTGCGCCACCAGGCGAGCCCCCATCTCTGTTTTTTAAGTAACACATGATGTTGAGATCCTTCTGGAGTCTGAGGAGTTTGCTTTTTAGAGAAGAAGAGTTATAAAGAAGGTTCCTGACGGGGCATTTTTCATCTTAACATGTAACAACCCAAGAGGAAGTGTGTTGAAATTGAAGCAAGTGAAATTTGCAGAAATCCTTGAGAGGAGGGTTATTAAATGTGAAATTGGATTTGCGGAGAAAGTGATGGGATTCTTTTTAAAAAGAAAAAAGGGGGAGGGTTTTTAGTCTTTTCTAAGCTTTCACCCGGTGTGGTCATTCTGGTGGCCTGTCCCGCGGGCTCCGGCCCCCTCGGAGCTGGCCTTGCCTGGCGTGTGCCAGGCACCAAAGGCTCTGGTTATGGTCTTTAAGGGATTCAGATTCACTCCTCCCTGGGGTGGGTGTGACCCGTGGACAGGCCCAGGCATGCAGTGCAAAGGGTCACGGCTTCCGGAGCTTCGAGTCTGTTTACTTTCCTCTCTGCCCCAGTAAAATACGCACGTCCTCCTTCACAGTGGCCCCGAAAGGTTACCTAAGATCACGTTTGTTGGGTCTTTGAGCAGTGTCCGGGCCTGGTAAGCACGCCGTAACAGCAGCTGTTCTTGTCCATTTTTATCTGCTGGGTACGTGTGGCTTGGCAGTTACCCCGGAGGCCAACTGGGGTGTTCTCTTTGGGTCTTTAAAGAAGCCCTGTGTGTTAGTTATCGACGGCAGGTGACAAGCCCCAGACGTAGTGGCTCAAAACAAACTCGAGTTATCAGCGTTTGTGTGGTCTGAGATCAAAGCTCAGCTCCGCGGGGGTCCTGGCAGGGGTCCCTCCGAGGCTGGATGGCGGTCTCATCTGAAGGCTTGCCGCAAGCGCAGTGATCTGCCTCCAGGCTCACCCCTGTTTGTTGCCAGCCTGATTCTCGCGCCTGGGCCTCTGCTCAGGTGTCAGCTGAACCCCAGGGGGAGCAATGCAAGAGTGAGTGGGAGAAAGCACCTGAAGCAGAAGCCACAGCCTTATGGTACCTGAAACTTCTGCTGTGTTCCATTTGTTGGAGGAGCCCACCCCGTACTCCAGGCAGGAAGCAGGGAGGTACCAAGAGGAGAGGACCGCTGGGGCCAGCGTGGAGGCCGCCTGCCACCCCACAGCATGACGTTTAGCCTCAGACCTCACGTTTCCATTCAGTTAACAATTATTTAGGGGATCCATCACAGCTCTGCCTGAAAATAGGCTGAATTCCTGTCGCACGTCTGCGTACATCGAGGTGCAGGAGGAGAACAGAATTCTGATTCCTAAGCAGAGGGCACTCACAAAGCTCCCTAGTGCCTTCTAGACACGACGCCTCAGATGATGGTGAGGGCAGTTGATGCATCTCCAAAATATTTATCCCGCAAGCGTGTTGGGTAGATTTTCTGTGGAAGACACTGCTCTGGGTGCTGTGGCGATACAAGGACAGACTGAAAGGTCCAGTCGTTGCTCTCAGTGACTTTCTAACATATAGAGAGAGGCAACGAAGGGGCATATAAGCCAGTCACACAACACAGGGCTTGAACAATGATGGGAGGTGGGGAACGTGTCCATTGGGGGGCACCCTGTGTGCGTCCACAGACCACTCAGCCATACAGCAGCTTCCTGGGGGTCCTTTGTTTGCTGGGGAGGGCCCAGAGGTCCCGGGTAGGAGCTGGGGCCACCGTGGTAAAGGTAGAATATGGGGGCCGAGTTTTGGTGTTTGGGGCAGCTCTGTTTACCAACCTGTGGGAAAGGACTTCAGTATTTCAACCACTGGAAAATAATGTATCAGTGCTATTAGCACACTGACTGCTGCAGCCAGCGATGGAGAAATTTCCCAGAAGGTGTTGACAGAGGGCTGAGGCCTTGAAGAACGGGGGTGGTTTTAGGAGGGGATGAGAGGAGTAGGTAAAGGGAGAATTATGAGGCGAGGGACAGGGGTGCCTGGAGGGAGATCATGAGTGACGTGGCCACCCCGCCAGGATGTGGCCAGCTGCCGTGGGCCTGGGCGCTGCTCACCAGTCCTTCTCCATCTTCCAAGCGTACATTTCAGCCCTCCTACTGCCTCATTCGCTGGCTGCCGGCTCAGGGTCACTGTGGGGTGATTTTGGACTTATTAACCCAAATCAGAAAGAAGATGTCATAAAACCCAAGAAAATCAAGAACTGAACCCAAACCTGTCAATGTTCCGGTTTAATTTTGCCAGGATGCTTCTGGTTTTGAACAGGAAATGTGGTTCTTTCTGTGCAAGATCACACGTATCTAAAAACCAACATTTCTTAAAGTTTGATAATAAAAGGACCAGTTTTCTAACTACAGATCTCTGAAAGGAGTGTCAATGCAGATTTGTCCCCAAAGGCTGCACGAATGTTCTTTCCTATAAACCTCCCGTCGATGGTCACATTCTCCCAAATGGTAGGTTCCCTGTGTTTTATTTTCAAACGTGTAAAACTACGCAATAAAGTGGACGCCCTGAAAGATGAATGCGTGCTCAGGTCTCCAGACAGATATTTCTGTTTCCCTCTGAGGGTAGCAGGGGAGAGACAGATGTGTAGGCAAAACTCCCCAGTGGTTTTGAGACCCACACATGTGACTTGTACCCTGGCTCCTGCATTTACCAGCTCCGGGACCGTGGGGAGGTTATCTGACTTTTCTGAACCTCAGTTAACCTTTCCCATTTCGTGCTGTTCAAGGGGTTCATGAACGTAAGTAAAATACCTCATCAATCGCCTAGCACAACGTAGGCGTGCCATAATTATTAGTTCCTTCCACCCTAATGCGTTTCCCTTCATCCAGTGTTTTCTCATGAAAAGTAGGATAAAGTGCAGAGGGTGGAAGAGAGATGGAATGTTCTCAAAATGAGATTTGACCAGCAGTTCTGGCCCTGGATCCCGTGTGGCTGAAATCCCCCATCACTTTTATGAACTGCAAGGTATCGTGGCATTTGTTTGCCTTCATCCTGGCTTCTTCATAGGTGCTTGTCAGGCTCTCTCTTTGGCTGCAGAGAGACCAGAAGCTTCTAGATGCGGAGAAGTGTTGTTTTCCTTACCAGTGGCTACACCTGCAGCCATGGTTTTGTCAGCCCCGTTAAGTTGGATCCCGGCATCCTCAGGTGGGTCTGTAGGGGACTCCTCCACCTCCCACTCCCCCACCCCCGGTTAATCGGTTAACGGTTAATCCGCAGCTCTGTCGGCATTGCTGCCAGGCGCCACAGCTCGGGGGGGAAGCAGGGGGGCCCCCGTTTGCCTCTGTGTGTTCACCCGTTGGGCCAGGCAGGCTCTGGCATGACACAGGTAGGAACCCTGAGAGAATGGAGATGAGGTGAGAGCCCTTACAACCCCGGGAGCTGGGAGAAGCGCTGGCCACGGAGAGGAGTCTCTGGAAGTACAGACGCATCTTGAGTTCATAACCAAGTGTAACCCTGGAAGTGGTAGCGTGCACTTTATTTTTAAGAGTGTAGTCCCGAGTTAGACGCGCCAAGTCTTTTTTATTGTACAAGATCCTCTGGCTTGTCTTTTAACAAGCCGAAGTCGGATCACACTGACCGGGGCTAAATGCAGGCTGGCCTACAGCAGCGATGCCGCCGGGTGTCCTCCCTCCTCTTCCTGCAACTTGGCAAAGGCCTGTGGCGTTTGCTCCGGGAGCCGACTGTGCACCCATCGCCCCGTCCGCTGCTGCCCCCGTCGCACCCGTCTGCCACCTGCCCAGGGCCCCCCGTGTTCCTGAGCTTCCGTTGACTGTTCCTCAAACAGCCACTGGCTAGAGGTACTGAGCGCAGGGAAGCGACTCCATGATCTTCTGCCCCCTCCCTGTCAGGCTCGGGCTGGCCGTTCGGATCAGAGGCCAGGCGGCACCGCAAGATCCGCGCCCAGGAAGCGGGGCAGAGCATCCTGCCGGGAAGGACCCCTGACCCCACAGACCACAGTCAGCCGTGACTTACTCTGAACCGAAGATTGCCTAGTTTGTCCCCAGATGCCCTTCTTTTTCACTCCACGTCTGCACTCTGGTCAGACCACGAGCGGTTTGGGGCTTGGAGGCCTGTAAGCTGGGGTCGGGGGAGACGTTACCGAGATCCAAAGAGCTGCAAGCATTTTGCTGGACTTGGACATGTCTGTTTGTTTGTTTGTTTATTTCCAGCAGATGACTTCTCAGACTGCTTTTGCTCCATGTTTGTTTATGCCTTTCCCCTGTGGCTGTGACTGATTGTGGGACAGTGTTCATTTTTCTTTGGGGCTCTTGAGAATTTTCTGGTAGTGTAAGTTCCCCAGCACTTTCCCCCTTAGCATCAGAGAAGGGAGAAAGCAAGAGAAAGAAATGCAGTGTAAGGAGTTAGGTCACAGGCGGTACCCTAGTTGGCACAGATTGAGTCTCTCACCTTTTCTCTCTCTCTCTCTCTCTCTCTCTCTCTCTCTCTCTCTCTCACACACATACACACACACACACACAACCCTCTGGTTTATTATTTTGAGCTCCAGTCTTTTCCTCTGTGTTTTACTATGGCCAGGGACTTATATCTCAGAGACATATTCTAATCTCATCTTTTCCTGCACCAATTTCTTTTGCTGGGGAGCATGTCTGTCCAACAACTTATTTGCAGAATTTAGTGGCAGAAATAACACTGAAATTGCTAGATTTCTTTTTCTTTTTAAAAAATTTATTTATTTACTTATTTTTGGCTGCGTTGGGTCTTCGTTGCTGCGCGTGGGCTTCTCCCAAGTTGCGGCGAGCGGGGGCTACTCTTCGTTGTGGTGTGCGGGCTTCTCATTGCAGTGGCCTCTGCTAGATTTCTGTTTCTCTCTTCCCACTATACTTTGGACACCTGAAGGCCATGGACAGTCCTAGCCATCTTTGTGTTCCCAGCACCAAGGAGGTTTTTGGCAAATACCTGCTGCACGACCAGAGTGGCTTTGAGGTGCAAGTTCACATATCACACCTCATGATAGCGGCTGAGCTGTTGGTTGGCTTGCTGGTCCTCTGTGGAGACAGGCCTACACAGCTTGGCTGGTCTCCACTAATCTTAAACATTTGCGACTGTGTTTAGCTCACAGTCAAAAAAAAAGTTCAGAGTGTTAAAGTGTGGATGCCCTAGCCTGTTTATTATTGAAGTCTTACCTGTTTTCAAAGTTCCACTTAAGAGACCCCATTCAGGTATTTTATATATTTAGTGGAAATAAGTGACCTTGGGTGAACCCAACTGGTAACCAAGATGGTGGACCTTCAGGAGGGAAGCCAGGAAGAGGTATTTATGCAAACAACCCCTTGACCAGGTACCATCTTGCTGACTAGTCTCAGTCCCTTCTCGTGTTCTCTGCTGGTCCCTGCAGAGTGGTTGGAGGAGGAGGGGACATTAAGGGAAGGTGACTGCAGAGGATGCCCTACTGTTCCAGCTATCCTACAAACCCAGCATCAACACTTAACATTTTCATCTTATCAATTGGCATGTGGCTGTGTTGGAGAAAAACCTTAACTAGGAAGTTCTGACTCTGCTCATTTTTTAACCACAGAGGCTGTAGAGCTGAGAGAAGTGAGGCGAGAGCCACATAATCTCAGGTTGGAATGCACCAGATCTTACTGCATCCTCCGAACAGGTTTTTGTAGCACCTTGTGGTCTCTGCCCAGGGGTCGACCAGTTGGCTGGAGGTGCTGAATTTGAGACTCATGGGGGTGGCTGCTTCCCTGAGCAACTGGGTGGTCCTGAAAATGGTTATGGGCTGCTTAATTAGATTGATTGGGCAGCTGTGGAAAGACAATTCTCAATCTCTCTCTCTCTCTCTCTCTCTCTCTCTCTCTCTCTCTCTCTCACACACACACACACACACAGGCTAGAAAGTTTCATAAACTCTTCACCATAGGATGTGATAAGATGATGGTGACTCCCTACAGCAGCTAGAAAGTGGCCAGGGGTACGTTTCAGCCCCTGTAGTTGTGGGTTGCTCTGTGCTGCCTGGGAACATTTTTTGTTTTTTAGATATGCTTGTGCCTAGATGGCTCTATTGATAAATCTAACTCATCAGTAAATCCTCTCAGATCTACCTTCAAAATTAATCTAGAATCAATGAAACTGGTATATTTTCTTGTACGTTCTCTCTTAAAGGCACTACCTTCCACACACGGAGACCTTTGCTTGACCTGGGGGAGTCATGGCATTGTTGGCATATTAAGTTTCCTGGAGGACTGTATGCATATTTGAATAGTACGTTTCTAGTTTTTGGTCATAAATGAGTTAACTCCTGTAAATCTCCTAGCCCAGTGCCTATCAGGGAGTGCTTTACTACGTGTAACTATTGTTATTACTACATTCTAAAGCTGGCTTAGGAAATGGGTTGAATTAAAAGGGACATTCAGCTGCTGTGGCTACTTTGTGGTAATAATAATAGCTACACATTATTGAACACCTGTGTGTCCTGTTCTCAGCTAGGAGCTTTGGTATATGTTTCCATGTGTTCCTCGATCTTTACAGCAACACTTTCAGTTAAGTAGTACTTTGCTCATAATAATACAGACAGGAAAGTTTAGGCTCACCATGTAAACATAATCAACATCAAGGCCTAGGCCTAATCATAACATCCAGAATTTTAAGGTTGAAAGATGGATTAATTCAACATAAAAACAGAAATGGCTCCTCTGTTCCTTTTCCTCGTTAAAAACAAACAGGCTGTTTTTGATCCAGAGCCTCATGTTCCAGGAGCAAATGGTTGAAAATGTGCTGATGTCAACCACTTCTTAAAAAGGGCATCATTGTTAGAGGGACACTAGCAAAATAGATTTCTGAAAAGTTGAGAGTGTTAAAGTGTGGGTGCCCTAGCCTGTTTGTTCTTGAAGTCTTACCTGTTTTCAAAGTTCCACTTAAGAGACCCCATTCAGGTATTTTATATATTTAGTAGAAAAAAAAAAAACAAACAAACCAGGAAAATCTAACAAAATTAAAGAAGCACTTCTAATCTCACCATCCAGCTATAGCTACTGTTATTTTTCTGTTTTACCATTTTTCATATTGTCATAGTCATACTATAAACTCAGCTTTGATTACAGATTAAAAAAAAAATTTAGTCTTAACATAAAGCATTTCCCCAGCCATTAAATATTCATAGAAAAGAAACTTTAGTGGCTGTAAGTCAAGGGGTTGACAAAGTTTGTGTGTAATTGTCCAAATAGTGAATATTTTAGGCTTCATGGACCATATAACCTCTGTCACGACTTTTCAACTCAACTGTTGGAGCATGGAAGCAGCCATGCTACTAGCAGCCTACTAGCAGTAGGCAACGTGTATGTAAAAGAGAGCGGCTGTGTCCCAGTGAAACTTTATTTATAAAAACAGGTGGCAGAGCAGATTCGGCCCACTGGCTACGTTTCTATGATATCGTATATGACATAATTCATAGAACTCTGTTTTTAAATTTAATTTTAAAAAATTGAAGGATAGTTAATTTACAATGTTGTGGTAATTCATAGAACTCTTCCACCATGGGACATTTAGATGGTTTTCAGTGCTGTAACACAGTATAACGGGGATGACAGGCAGACTGTTGCGGTCACGTCTTTTGGTTTACATGTACCTCCCACATCAGTGTCAAAGTCGCCATTTCCTTTTAGCAGCAGGTCATCAGGGGCCAACCACTAAGACCCACTTGGGTCTTGTGGGATGGATCCGTTAGTAGGAAATACCCCTGAGAGTACTTTTCCCCAGCAGACAGCCATGATTGACTGCACTGGACCATTCACCTTCCAGACCCAACAGCTGCTACTTTGGAGTGTATGATCCTTCTCTTGGCTATACAATAGATCACCATTCATAGCTCCTAAAAATTGCCACAAATTAATTTTGGAAAGAGTTCAGGAGTAGGTAATTTTTTAAACAATCCTAACCTGCCGAGAAAGTAAGTTGAGTTCTTTGGTTGAAGATTTTTTGTTTTGTTTTCATCCTCAAGGCTGTGCTCAGGGAGGTGACTGAAGGGCAGGGAGCAGGGACCATGAAAACATCACTGCTGACAGGAGGGGACGGCTGAGGAGAGGGCCAGGAGGCCTCCCACAGCCTGAAACCCCCCCGTGGACTCAGCGGACGGCCTTTAGATGGCTCCTGTGGGGGAGTGGTGATGCGTAGGAAGTGTAGCCTGTGCCTGGCACACGTGGGCCCTCACCCCTCACTTGGCGAGTACTCTGATCTTTGGGGACTTGCCTCTGGGCCCTCTGGGGCAGGTCCTCGGATTTTATGGCTTTGGTTCTTTTCTTTCTTTTCTTTTTTGTTTTGTTTTTTGTTTGGGGTTTTTTGTTTGTTTGCTGGGTTTTTTGGCCGCGCTGCACAGCATGTAGGAACTTGGTTCCCCGACTGGGGATTGAACCCGTGTCCCCTGCGGTGGAAGCTCGGAGTCCTAATTAATGGACCAGCAGGGAATTCCCCAGGCTTGGTTCTTTTTGAGGGAATTTGCATGTTGGAAATTTGTGTGTGGGAAAAACAAAACCAAAACCCGCCAAAACATGGAGAGGCTACTCCTGAAAGGTATCTGTGCTTTTCCTTCTCCCAGTGGGGAAGATGCTCGTGGCTTTTTTAAGGTCAAGGGAACAAGTGGCTGTTTACACCTTTCTCTGGCCTGCGTGGGTGGGTTGGGGGATATGGCCTGTTGCCCCTCTGCTGAGCTTTGTAGTTTTTGTGGGAGTGACAGGGAAAAGAGGGCAATGCTGAAGTATGGCTCTTGTTTCCGGGCCTCGTGGGTTCAGGGGCATGACCAGACAGTTGTCACCAGGAGCACAGCTGAGGCCGTCACTTGTCCACATCACCGCCTCCATCATCTGTGCCATTGATGGATGACGGCTATTTCTAGGAGCATCTTGGCCAATTCCAAAATTAGGGGCGAAAAATATAGAACCCAATCCACTAGATCAAAAGCTGTTCTTGTGTCTCCCCTGCTCCCTCCACCCCACTGGATCCCTGCTTGTCCCCCGCCCGCCCGTTAGGGGCCTGTAGCACCTGCAGCCTTGGGGCTGCGCTGGCCAGCGGACGGGTGGAGCTCTCCCAGTTCACCTCTCGGCTCCACCGTTTCCTAGCCGTCGAACCCAGAGAACCCGCTGGGCCACGTTTCCTGGTCTGTAGGGAGGGTAGGGTCTGCCCACCCGCAGAGCCAGCAGGGCTGCTGCAGACGGGGTGAGGTCTGCGTGGTGGGCTTAGCGGGCACTCCGGGGTGGGCTCCTACCTGTGTGAGCTGGTGGAGGATGATGCAGCATCCCATGGGGCGCCCAGAGGTTCCCGACGGCGGAAAGCCAGGCCCCCTTGCTCCCTGCCCCCTGGGGCAGGGTTCGCACGACCTTGACCTCCAACTGACCGGTGTCGTTGGCAGGCTCGGGAACTGTCCCCGTGCCAGGAGTGCACGTTCACTCCTAGAGATCTCCGGCGGCCGTCGGGGAGGACCCCACGCCCCCTTTCACGGACGCCCCGGGCCCCCTCTGTTTCAGGGCTCCAAGGTCCTGGCCAAGAAGGAGCTGGCCTACGTCCCCATAATCGG
Source organism: Physeter macrocephalus (assembly GCF_002837175.3). NCBI lineage: Eukaryota > Metazoa > Chordata > Mammalia > Artiodactyla > Physeteridae > Physeter > Physeter macrocephalus. The sequence goes on from NW_021146615.1 coordinate 19,913, forward strand.
CTGGATGTGGTACTTCACGGAGATGGTCTTCTGCACGCGCAGGTGGGAGCAGGACCGCAAGACCGTCTCTGAGAGCCTGCTGCACCTGCGGGACTACCCCGAGAAGTACTTCGTACGTGCACCCGGCCCTCGGGGCGCCCCGTCGCGTATGAACTCGGGGTGCCCCGGTCACACACTCGCACTCGCTCACGCCTCTGCTTCCTGAGCCTCCGCAAATGTAGACCCTCTCTCTGAAGCTCACAGACCCTTGAACACAGTAGACGGGGGGCTGGAGGTCCTGCCTGAGGGGAGGGCAGGCACAGCTGCCAGGCCATCCCTGCTCGGGCCACTTCCTAAGGCTCCTGTGGGACCGTGTGCGGCGTTTGACGGGGGATGGTGCGCGGGACCCCGGGACCTCGTGTGACCCCTGGGCTGTGTGTGTGACCTCGGAGCTGAGTGACCTCAGGACTGTGTGTGTGACCTCGAGGCTGTGTGTGTGACCTCAAAGCTGAGTGACCATGGGGTGTGTAAGTGGCCTCGGGGACGTGTGTGACGGCCACCCTGTCCCTTCCAGTTCCTGATTCACTGCGAGGGCACGCGGTTCACGGAGAAGAAGCACCAGATAAGCATGCAGGTGGCCCAGGCCAAGGGGCTGCCCAGCCTCAAGCACCACCTGCTGCCTCGCACCAAGGGCTTCGCCATCACCGTGAGGAGTTTGAGAAATGTAGGTAAGGACGACCCTGCGGGGCCCCGTGCAGCGAGGGAAGGGGACCCTGGAATCCATAGGAGTAGCTTCCTCCCCGTGCCTCCCCCCCACCCCCCCAACGGAGGGGAGCCAGGGCCGGAGGCTGGCACGTCACCCCTGCTTAGCCTGGGTCCGGGCACCCAGCGTTGGAGGCGCGGCCACTGCCTGCACAAGTGCGCACACGCACCACGGCCACACGTGTACGCACACGCACGCTAGGCCAACACTGCCCTCTGCTGCTCGGCGCCGGTACTGCAGGCGGCGGGCGGGGCTGCGTGCCTGGGGCCCACGCCCGGTCAGCCCAGGTTTTTGGCGCGGTTTTGCTTTATTTGGCATTTCTTGCCCGTCTTTGGCACCAGCTGCCTCCAGGCGATGATCTCTGTGACCTTGCCGTCTGTCCGGCTGGCCTTGAGTCCGGAGCCCTAAATTACTGTAGGTAAGGACAAGAAGCAAGTAGCAACAAGACCAGCCTGCTGCAGTCTCTGTCTCCTGTTGAATTCTGGTCCCTTTGGTCTGGAAACACGTGCTTTACCCTTTCCTGCCCTGCGGGTGCCGGAAGCCCCACTGCCCTGTTCCTCGTCTCCCAGGAGGCGGGAGGGCGGAGCTGGGGGACCTCCCCGCGTCCCCGGCGCCGGCTCTGCGCCCGCCGAGGCCCCGAGGCCGAGCATTCTGCGGGGAGAGCCGGCGGGGGCCCAACGCGGTCTCCGCGGCCCCGGCCCCCGGTCCTCTCTGCCCCGTGAGGCCGAGGCCCCCAGCTCCTCCCCGGCCTGCCCCGGGGATTGGGGTCGGTGGGTGTGGACCGTGCGGCGTTTCCGGTGCCGTCCCCACACCGGGGGACGGCGGCCCCACCAGGAGCTTTGTGTTTGTGATCGCGCAGACCGGCCAGCCGGCTCCTGTGGATGGAGCGAAGGCAGCACCGAGTCTGACTTTAACCCGTGGGGACCCTGAAGGTCCCTGACTGCTCCAGGAGGCTCTGGGTCCCTCCCGCAGATTCTTCCCCCTGCCTGAGCTTTGCCTACAGGACGAAGGGGCAAAGACTGCCCGGCTCTGCAGGCTGTCCCACCCCCGCGAATAGTGACGCTGATGACGCTGATGATGACGATGATGACGATGATGACGATGATGTTGGTAGGGCAATCCGAATACGCCAGGCAGCACCTCACACGTAGCGTGGCCGCAGCACGTGCCCTCCAGATGCAGTGAAGGAAACAGGTTTTTTACTTCCAATTTACAGATGAGGAAGTTGGGGCTGAAGGGCGAGGAACTTATCCCAAGTGACTCTACTATTACACAGCAGGCTGGGGTCACACCCAGGGCTGCCGGGCTGGCGGGGCGTACCCGTCCTTCTGCGGGCTTTGCAGGCAGACGGATCTCGTGCCAGGCCCAGTTCTGTCACTTCAGGACCTTGGGGCTTCTTCTCTGGAAAAGGAGGGAACTGTGCAGATTTAGGCTGTTCCCTGGGGAAGCCCCATCCTTGATTAATCGAAGTAACACTACCTCTGTTGGAAGCAGGCAGGCTGAAGAAAGGGGACGTGAAACCCATTGACGGACGTGAGCTGTCACACCCTGGGGCTTTACAGCCAGACCCCATGCAGCCTGAAGCCTTTCACTCTACCTAATTCTGTGCTTAAAATGGCTGGGCGATGTACTAAACGTGAAGGTTATTCTCCCCGAGCCTTACTCTTCCTAGGGTGGGGGGACACCTCTCCCCGCCAGGGAGGACAGGGGAGTGGTCTCGGTTGCTTGGGTGGAGGGGTGGGAAGCTACCTGCCGGCACTGCTGCAGGTCAGCGGGAAGGACCCTCTCCCTTTGGCTAAGACGTGCTCTAGCTGCCAGCGCACCCCCTGTGGACCCCACGTGGCGGGCAGGCGGCAGGTAGAAGCAAAGGGACGGTGGTTTTGAACCTTGGTTCTTCACGTTCCCAGCCAGACAAAGTGCCTTTCTACCCGCCCATCACCCCACTCACTCGATTGGTAGTAATATCAGGTATGCAGAGCTCTCAGTGAAGTCTACTGAGCACAGACGATGTGCTGGGGCCTTTGGGAAGGGCTGACATTCAGCATCCTGAGTCCCATTTCCCGGGAGAACTAGGCTCAGGGAGACTGAGTGGGCTGTTCGAGAGAAGATCCCGCATCTGCGAAAAGGTGGCCCTGAGGTTCGCACCCAGACTGACCGCAAAACTTCTGTTCTTTCCACTGTCCAGTCCTGCCTTACGGACTCTGCAGGAAGGGCCATCTGTTTCCACTGCGTATTTCTACCCTGCTCTTCCCTCACTGTTCCTTCACACATCCTGTCCTCCTGCCAGCCTCCCATCCTGCCATCCTGCCATCCAAGAAGCATTCATGGAGCCTGGGCCAGGCCCTGGGGCTGCAGCAGCGAATGTTGACATAACTTTCAATACGCTGACAGGTTAACTCACCAGCTGGTAGACCGGTTAAAAATCACACATTCTTGTTTGTTTCTCAGCTACGTGTCAACTGACTAAACCATGTTTTTCAGTCCCTTAGGAAGTTTCCAGTGTCTTATTCTAGTTTTATAGCTATCTTATTTTTCTAGAGGAAAAATGCACATAGAATGGTTATGCTGCCATAACGCAGAAACCTCCTTAGATAGTATTCTTTGGATTGATTTACCTTGCTATTGATATTTGTTTAAATATTGATATCGGTTGTAGTACATCATCTAGATTGGCCAGTGCAGTATTGCTTTACACTGATCTGACCTCAGTAGTAACTGTTTTCTGTTACTAAGTTGCGTGCTTTTCTGATGATGGAACATGGTATGTACTCAATGTAGAACACTTGGACGATATAGAAAAGCATGAAGAAGAAATTAGGAGTCCCTTCATTCCAAGATAATCAGCTAGTAACTCAATTCTTGTTTTTCCAATATGTATATCTACAAAGTGAAATTGGGTTCACACGCTATATACTGCTTTGTATTTGTCTTATTTTTTTATAGTTTCAGCTGTATATGACTGTACACTCAATTTCAGAAATAATGAAAATCCAACACTGCTGGGAGTCCTAAATGGAAAGAAATATCACGCAGATTTATACGTTAGGTAAGCTGGCTTCGATTCCTTTCCAAATAGGGCACCCATCCCAAAATAGATAAATCACAAATGACCCGCAGACCTTCTTCCAGGGGAATGTATGAATGTATTAATAACTTCTTGTCTGCAGTCTGTACTAAGTGGAACGTGTTCACAGTCATGTTTATATTAACAGAGACTCGTGCACTGATGTAAATAAGTAGGTGAAGCCTCTTGTCTTCCCAGACACTGCGTGACTCTCTCTTACCAACTCATTCTCATCAAAGAAAGAGCTCAGGTCCGACAAATGAAAGACAGTATTTTACAGCCATTTTTGAGACTGAGTGTGAGAGTTTATTTTATTGACCCCCTTTCTTGGAGGATGTGTCTACAACATAGAAACAGACACAGATAAGAGCATCTATAATTTACAAAGAGGCCTCGAAGCAAATGGAGAACATTTCAGCAGCGTCTCACTTATGTGTTATATTTCAAGCTAGGGAGCACAGAGAGGCAGGTGTCCTCCTTGACGGCTCTTTGAGTCACTGAATCAGGCTCTGGGCCATTCCCTCGTGGGCCGTGACTGCACTTGGGCCTGAATTTCCCCCCATATGGACGTGGATTTCCCCTCTTTTCAGTCAACTGAATTACCCTCTCACTTCCACATTATCTAGACTACTACCTAAATAGAAGCCGAAGGACGGCAAGCAATGTTAGTTTGAACCTGTGTTCGGGGCACCCGGCATGGGCCTCCTCCGTGCTAGCTGCTCTCTGCTTGGCAGGCGGATCCCTTTAGGAGAAGTCCCAGAAGATGAGGACAGGTGCGCGGCCTGGCTGCACAAGCTCTACCAGGAGAAGGTCGGTGCGACGGGGTGGGCTCTGCACCATCTAAGGGTCCTTTTCACGCGGCAGCTGTGGTGCTTTGGGACCTCCGGGAGTTGATGGTGGCGCGTGAGCCTCTCCCACCGGGCGAGACCTCACGCCCTGGATGTTAATGACCCCAGAGCTGACGCTCTACTTGGCGACAGGGAAAAAAAAGTCGCAAAATGTTTTTAAAGGGGCCTTCACAGAAAGAATGGAAGACCATTTCATGGGTGTAGTGGACAAAAGAGGAAGTTACGGCCCCAAGAGCCCTTTGTCCATTTTCCCGCCGCGGGTCTGAAGGCAGAATATTCTTGGGGGGTGTGGCTCTCTTTGGCAATGATGGCTCTGGGTCCACAGTGTGGTTGCCTGTCTGGTCTCTAAAGCATCACCAGCGTGAGCAGGACGAAGGCCCACAAGGGTCCACCTGGGCCGCGTCTGACTCCTTCAGGAATCCGAATTAAGAGGT
>NW_021146616.1:0-25000 GCF_002837175.3 Physeter macrocephalus
CTCAAGTCCCAGGTGCTGTCCTGTGCCAGTAACTAGAGTCTGACATCTAACCCTAACCCTCGTTAAAACCCAGATCCCAGGCAGAATGGTGACTGTGCCCGTCAAGTGGGCTGCCTTGACAGGTAGTGAGAACCCCATCACTGGGAGAATCCAAGCAGCCCTGTAATGGAGGAAACTTCATACTCAGGCGAGAGAACTCTCTGAAGCTGACACTGGCAAAAGCAAGAAACCTGACCTCCTATCTCCCACCTAGGAGGGGAAAAGGGCTCCTGGGTCCCTATCTGTGAAGAAGAGTGAATTTTTAGCAAAAGCCCAGCACTGGAAGGAGGTGAGCCCTGACTGGGCTTCCCAGCACAGAGCCAGGAGAAGGAAGGAGAAGGAAGGAGAAGGAAGCTGCGGGTCTCTCCCTTCCCAGACTCAACACGCTCACGACAAAAACAAAAAACAACAACATAAAACAAACCACCAGCTCCAGTTGGTGCACTAGGAACCTGAGAGAGAGAAGACCACATGAAGGGGACTCACAACAAGTGGAATTCAGCACGATGACTCCTCACAGCCAGGCTGAGGGAAGGAGTCCCGTGGCTGCAGTGGGGCACCAAGGTAGAGCTTTGGGGGGCCCTGGAGTGGGGTGAGGGAAGAGCTCATATATGGGGAAGAACTGAGACCCAGTGTCTGGTGTTTGGGGTAGGAGCTCTAAATAGCTCAAAGTAGCAGGCAACAGGGTGAGGGCTGGGGGTCGGGGGGTGGGCAGGGGAAGGGGACCCAGTCTTCCGGAGGTGATGCTGGGGACCCAGCATTGGCAGGGGGGGGTAACTGAATCCACACAAGGGAGAAGGGGCACAGGTGAGAGCTGGGTAGGGGTCAGCCACCTGAGGAGGGAGCCTTTGGAGAGGGGGGGTCTCGCCTCCTGGCCCCAGACCTGTCTCTATGGCCAGTGTCTCTCTGGCCCCAAGTCAGACTCGCTGGCCGCTGGAGTGTGGGCAGAAGTAGCGGCCGTCATTGGGCTGGACCAGCTGAGGGACAGAGCCAGAGGTGCACAGACACAGAGATGGACAGACACAGAGATGGACAGACACAAAGATCGGGGGCTATGGTTTGAATGCGGCACGTAGTGAAAGTGTCCAGAGGAGGCTGGGGGTCCACTGAGACCCTCTGCTTCAGTGTGGGCTCTGGACAAGCTCCTAGGACTCTGGCTTTCTGGGCTTTGGGAAGCTGGCAGAGCCGGAGCCTAGCCTCACCCTGCGTACCTCGTTGTTCCCCCCACTCCTGGCAGAGTTTCTGAAATTTCACAGAAGGCGGAGGCAGTGCTGCAGGGGAGGCATACAGCTGGTGCCGCTGGGGCTGGTGATCGCAGCTCTAGGGTCTGGGCTGCTGACTGTGCTTCTCCTGTGGCGTGAGGACACCCTCAGCCCCCCAGGGGCCCTCTTCTCGTGTTCCCTCCCAGACCCCCACTCTCAGATCCTGGGGAGCCCAACATACCCCTCCGAGCCCAATTTCCCCATCGTGTCTCCCACCGTGTCCCCACCGGCCCCTTCCCATGCCCCTCCCACCCCCCCCCCCCGGAGAGCACCGTGCCCTGGCCCAGGACACCAGTCTCCCCCACTTTTGGCACCTCCCACACGGTATACCCAAGGTCTCCATCCCTCGCTGGCAGGTGGGGTGTGTGGATGGATGGAGCACCTGAAATATCCTTCCTCTCCTCTCCCTCCTTCTCCCCAGATTGGGACACTGCACGAAGTCTGAAACAGCTGGAGGAGACCGCTGCCCGGATGGGTATGGAGGGGCCAAGGGGGGCAGGGGACCGGGCTCTTGTCCGGCTTCTGCCACTGACAGCTGTGGGAGGAGAGGGAAGGTCTGGGCTCCAGTGTCGTCCCAGGATCTAAGGGTCAGTCTATGCCCCGCAGGGGTGTGAAAACCCAGAGACTCTTGGAGGGGAGGCTTTGAGAGGGGCCTGATGGAATTGTACCTAACTGCTCCGTGCTTCAGCTTTCTCACCTGTAAAATGGACATCATTTTAGTGCTCAGAGGCGGAAAGAAGCTAAGCCTTTCAAAGTGCTCAGAACTGAGTCCAGTGAGTTTTCGAGAAACGCCTGCTGCTTTTTTATCTCATTCTGGCTGGGGGGGAAGGGTACACACGTTCATTGGATTCTTGCCTGCACTTTCCTGAGTACAGACAGGCAGACCTCGGAGATATTGTGGGGTTTTGGTTCCAGAGTAAAGCGAATATCGCAATAAATATTGCACACGACTATTTTGGTTTTGCAGTACATGTAAAAGTTATATTTATACTATACTGTGGTCTATTAAGCATGCAATAGCATTAGGTCTAAAAAAAGTGTACATACCTTAATGTAAAAATACTTCCTTGTTAAAAAATGCTAATCACCCTCTGAGCCTTCAGTGAATCATAATCTTTTTGCTGGTGGAGGGTTTTATGCTGAGATTTCAGCAATTCAGTCCCATCTTCAGGCTCCACTTCTCGTTCTAGTTTCCACCGCATCTGCGGCTCCTTCCCCCCCCGAAGTCTTGAATTCCTCAAAGTCATCCATGAGCGTTGGAAACAACTTCTTCCAAAGTCCTATTAATGTTGATAGCTTGACCTCTTCCCATGAATCACCCATGTTCCTCATGGCATCTAGAATGGTGAATCCTTTCCAGAAGGTTTTCAATTGACTTTGGTCAGACCCATCAGAGGAATCACTATCTATGGCAGCTATAGCCTTACGAAATGTATTTCTTAAAGAATAAGGCTTGAAAGTCGAAACGACTCCTTGATCCATGGGCTGCAGCGTGGATGTTGGGTTAGCAGCCATGGAAACAACAGGAATCTCATTGTCTATTTCCCTCAGAGCTCTTGGGTGACCAGGTGCATTGTCAATGAAGAGTAATAATTTGAAAGGAACCTTTTTTTCTGAGCAGTAGGTCTCAACAGTGGGCCTAAAATAGTCAGTAAACCGTGTTGTCAACAGATGTGCTGTCATCCAGGTTTTGTTGTTCCATTTGTAGAGCACAGGTAGAGTAGATTGGGCATGATTCTGAAGGGCCCTAGGATTTGGGGAATGGTAAATGAGCACTGGCTTCAACTGAAAGTCACCAGCTGCATCTTGTTAGCTGACATCCCTAACAAGAGAGTCAGCCTGACCTTTGAAGCTTGGAAGCCAGGCATTGACTTCTCCTCTCTATCTATGAAAGTCCTAGATGGCATCTTCTTCCAATATAAGGCTGTTTCATCTACATTGAAAATCTCTTGTTTAGTGTAGCCACTTTCATGAGTTAGCTAGATGTTCTGGAGAACTTGCTGCAGCTTCTACACCAGCACTTGCTACCCCCCCTTGCGCTTTGATGTTATCGAAACGGCTTCTTTCTTTAAACCTCATGAACCAACCTCTGCCGGCCTCACTTTTTTTTTCTGCAGCTTCCTCACCTCTCTCAGCCTTCATAGAATTGAAGAGAGTTAGGGCCTTGCGCTGGATGAGTGAGGCTTTGACTCCACGAAATGTTCTGGCTGGTTTCATCTTCTATCCAGACCGTAGAAACTTTCTCCCTATCAGCAATGAGGCTGTTTCACTTCCTTACCATTTGTGTCTTTACTGCAGTAGCATTCCTAATCTCCTTCAAGAACATTTCCTTTGCGTTCACAACTTAGCCGTTTTGCACCAGAGCCTTAGTTTTTGGCCCGTCTCAGCCCTTGACATGCCTTCCTCGCTAAGCTTCATCATTTCTAGCTTTTGATTTAAAGTGAGAGACATGTGACTCTTCTTTTCACTTGAACCCTGAGAGGCCACTGTAGGGATATTCGTTGACTTCATTTCAATATTGTGTCTCAGAGAATAGGGAGGCCAGAGGAGAGGGTGAGACATGGGGGAACGGCCGGTCGGTGGAGCAGTCAGAACACACAACATTTATCCATTACGTTCACCATATATGGGCATGGTTCATGGTGCCATGAACTGCTACTACTTCGGTGAGGGCACCAAAAAATGGATCCAGGCCCGGTACGCCTGCAGCAAGCTGCAAGGGCGGCTGGCTGGTTAACATCCACAGCCAGGAGGAGCAGGTGGGCCTGGGTTCTGCGGGGAGGACACAGATCCCGGCCCTGACTTCCTCTGTGGTGGTGGGCGGGGACCCAGGCACGTCTCCGCAGCCCTCCAGCCCTGTCCTGCTCCCCGGGACTTCCTGACCAAACACTCCATCAGGAGGGGCTCCTGGATTGGCCTCAGGGACCTGGACATCGAGGGGGAGTTCATCTGGATGGACAATAACCCCCTGGACTATAGGTGAAGAGGGGGAATGTAGAGGAGGGGGCCCCTTGGAGAAGGGGGACCTTTCTGTGATGGGAGCAGAGGGTATTTGGGGGCATGCGTCCCCCCGGGCTGGATCTTGGGGAGCTTCTGGATGGCAACTCAGGGAGATGGTCAGGGTTTGGATGCAGGCTCAGACTGGGGGGAGGGCCGAGGGGGGAGGGTGTCTCTGGCCTGCAGGGACTTGGGGTGGGAATCCAGGGGTGGGGTGGGGAGGGTCCAGACTTGGAGGGATGTGTCAAGGCTGAAGGCAGTGGGGACCCTGCCCCCTACCCCATCCTTTGACCTGAAGCCTCCTGCTCCAGCCACTGGCAGCCGGGGGAGCCCAACGACGTGGGCCAGGGCGAGAACTGCGTGATGATGCAGGGCTCGGGGCGGTGGAATGACGCTTTCTGCGGCAGCTACCTGAACGGCCGGGTGTGTGACCGCTGGCCACGTGCTGAGCGCCTGCCCGCCAACTCGGCCCTGGGTCCCGTGGGCTGTGGAGCCTCACAGCCCCCTGCCCACCCGCCAGCTGCACCCCTCTGCACCCCTCTCCCACCTCGAACACGAGAATGGCCAGGCCCACAGCAGGACCCTGAGGACCCCCAACAAATGGAAGCAGTGCACTCATCCCTGGATCCCCGCCAACGCCCCAGAGGGCCTGTCCCTCGCCCCTGGGCCCAGCTGGCCGTCACCACTGCCCTGCCCTCAAGCGCTCAGAGTTTCCACTGTGAGAACCTCTGTCCGCCAGCCTGGAGGCCAGAAGCCCCCTCCTCGCCTGGCAGCCCGGCCTTCCAGGGACCAGCAGGGGACACCTCAGACCCCAGCATGCTTCCTCCATCCCCACCTCGCCATCTCTTGGCACCAGAGGACAGAGACTTCTGGCTCAGGTAGCCAGTGCTCCCTGCCCAACCTGCATCATGAAATGGGGTGATGAGGGCCCCTCCTCACTGGCTCTGGTCTCCAGGCATGGAACATGGGAGCTGGGAGTCCCAGAGCCTGGTGTCTGAGGCCACCTCGGAGTACCAGGAACTGAAGTGGCATTTATACCTCCCTAGTTTTTTGGGTTTTTTTTTTTTTCCTACTTTATTACAAGAAGCATTTACTAGGCAGGGCCTGGAGATGAAGACTCTGGGGTCTGATGGAGCAGAGAACACCCCTAGACCCCCAGGAATATTGCAGGGCAAGGCAGTGGACCGCCCTGAACCTAGTTCCCAGCCCAGAAGAGGGCCCAGTACACAGAAGGCTGGAGAGGCCAATGGGGAGATGGCCAGGTCACCTGGCGGCCAGTTCAGTGTCTGCCTCCCCGGCTCAGGCAGCACCAGCTCCAGGCTTGGCCCAGGTCAGCCCCACACCTCTGGGAGGCTGTGGAAAGAGGCAGACCAGGATCTCAGGATGCCCCTGGTTAAGTGCCTCGCTGCCCACCCCACCCCCAGTTCCAGTTCCTGGCCTAGAAAAGGAAGAGCCAGACACGCTCACGTGATTCTCGGGTCCACTTGAGAAAGAGGAATCCATGAGGAGAGAACCACGCTGGACCACCCAGGACTCTGGGCCTCAAGGGCCAGGCCAAACCCCAGCCACGTGGACCAGGATGGGGTGGGGACAGAGTTGGCCCCTTGCAGTGAAACATGGGCTAGAACCCCCAGGCACCTGTTAGCCCTCTCTAACCCCCACCCCCACCCCCAGTGTTTTGTGCCCCTCCAGACCTCTTCTCGGAACTCCAGGGCAGCACACAGCTGCCTACCCTGCTGCAGCCTTGGTGTAGCCCCTGTCCTCGCTTGCCCAGGTCTCCCTATTCACTGCCCCAAACCTCCCAGAAGTTTCTTTCCAGCTCAGAGAAAATGTCAAAGTCCTACAGGATCCTTTGTGATCCTGTGAACCCTTCCCATGCGCCATATCTCCTCAATTTCACCCACACCAGCCTCCTCACTCTTCCTTCAACTTCCAGGCTCACTCCCACGACAGGGCCTTTGCATATGCTGCCTCCCCCTCCCTCCCATTTTAAAATGACACCTCCTGACTCCCCATCCCTTTTACCCCACTGTATTTTCTCCCCCACGGCACTCTTCTCCTTTCAACAGAATGTGTAATTTACCCATCTGTTTGTTTCAGGTTGGCAAGGGCCTTTGTTTCGTTCTCAGCTGTGTCCCCAGAGCCTGGCACATAGTAGGTGCTCAATAAATATTTGTTGAATTAAATTGATGTGTGACCTTCTCTCGGAACCTGCTTCGGGGCCTGTGAAACAAGGGATGCTGCCTGCCTGGTTCACTGAGGGCTGCTGCTGGGTTCGTCCTCCTCACTCCCCCCACCCCACCTATCTGGGGGCTTCAGTCCCAAGCAGCCGAAGTCAGAGCTGCTGTGATGGCAACCTGCAGGACCACGGTGGCCGGTTCGTTCTCTTGGTCCTCCCCTTGCTCTAAACAGGTGCCTGGCTACACAGTCCTACAGCTTGTTCCAAGCCTTCTTCCTTCTCCACGAGTCCCTACTCATCTTCTACAGGGAGCCACAGACCCTGGACCCTGCCTTTGCAGCTCCCGAGCTTTCGAGTATCCCTTGGGGACCAGCCACCTCTCCTCCCCTCCTGCCCTCTTTTCCTAGGGCATCTTTTACTGTTGGGACTCTGGATGGAGCTGGTCCTGCCATCCCTACCTCCTGCCCGTCGCTCCTGCAATCTGGCCCCTGCCCCAGGGGGCCCCGGAAGCCACTCTCACTAGGGTCCCTGAGGACCTCAGGCTGCTCAACCCCAAAAGGTGACTCCTTTAGCTCCCTCTGAAATCCAGCTTCCCAGGTACCACAGCCTCTGGCTCTACATCCTCTAGGCCTGTGGCTTCTGTCTCTGTACTGACACTGCCCCCTCACCCCAGATTCACGCTGCTACCCTGGCCACCCCCTCTCCCAGCTGCCTTGGGCCCCCTCCCAGCCCCCAGCCAACAGCCATTTCCTGATCATCTGTGCACTACACAATGGTAGTTTTATTTATCCTGTTGACACACACTACCTTTTTTGCAATGTGCTGAGCCCCACCTCTTGCTGGGATGACTGAAAATGCCCCTGACCAAGCCTGGCGCCCCCCACCACCACCCATCTCCCTATCTCGTGCTGCCCTCCGAACAGCAAGTTGAAAAGCTGCACCCACTCCACCCTTAAACCCTTCTCATAAGCAGTGAGGGGGACCCAAACAAAAGCACCTGAGATTCCCCTTCAAAACACACTTGTTCAGGTCTTGGTCGAGGGCGTGAGGGGGGAAGCGAAAATGTGAAGAAATTTTCCCCTCAAAAGCCCTGAAGGGGGGCTTCCCCGGTGGCGCGGTGGTTGAGAATCCACCTGCCGATGCAGGGGACACGGGTTCGTGCCCCGGTCCGGGAGGATCCCACATGCCGCGGAGCGGCTGGGCCCGTGAGCCACGGCCGCTGAGCCTGCACGTCCGGAGCCTGTGCTCCGCGACGGGAGAGGCCACAGTAGTGAGAGGCCCGCGGTAGTGGTGGGCAAAAGGGCAGTTTGCCTGAAATGTAGTTATTTTCCTTTTTCAACAAGGAACGTGTGTTCAGGTAACGGGATCATGTGTTTAGCGATGAACCGCGAACTATTTTAAGCACCCAGATGACTTTCAAGTGAGCCCGCCTGTTTCCCCTTGAGAACCAGGTCTCTAAGGCCAGCGTTCTCAAAAGTGCGGCCCCTGGAGTTATCAGAAGTTCCTAGGAACTTGTTAGCGATGCAAATCCCCGGCTCACGCCAGATCTGCAGCATTGGAAACTCTTGGGGGGTGGCGGGGGGCAGCCGCCCCAGTTTGCACACAGGAATCCCCTGGGGACCTCGCTAAAATGCAGACTCTGAGTGGTTAGTCTGGGTGGGCCTGAGGGTCTGCATTTCCAACAGGCTCCTGGAGGATGCTGACACCGAGGCCCGGGACCACACTTTTGAGTAGCAAGCGTCTTAAAAAAAAAAAAAAAAAAAAAAAAAAAAAGGGTTGGGGACTTCCCTGGTGGCGCAGTGGTTAAGAATCCACCTGCCAACGCAGGGGACACGGGTTTGAGCCCTGGTCCGGGAAGATCCCACGTGCCGCGGAGCAACTAAGCCCGTGCGCCACAACCACTGAGCCTGTGCTCTAGAGCCCGCGAGCCACAACTACTGCGCCCACATGCCACCACTACTGAAGCCCGCACGCCTGGAGCCCGTGCTCCGCAACAAAGAGAAGCCACCGCAATGAGAAGCCCGCGCACCACAACGAAGAGTAGCCCCCGCTCGCCGCAACTAGAGAAACCCCGCGGGCAGCAACGAAGACCCAACGCAGCCAAAAATAAAATAAATAATAATTTTTTTTAAAAAGGGGGAGGGGTTGACAAACAACCTCCCTCTGTCTGTTTTCTAGACACACAGCTACACCCACTCCTTAACCTACTGCTGTCTACAGCGCAAAGTAGTTGGACAGAGGCTGCTGGGCGCAAACTATTCACTCTCTGGTCCTTTACAGAAAAAGTGTGCCAGCCCCTGGTCTCAAGGAGTCTCCCTTGGCCTGATCCCTCCACCCTGATACCCGCCCGCCTCCACACCCACCTCCCCCGCCGAGGGCTGGCCTCCAACTGCGATTCCGGAAGGTGCCAGCATTCTCCCTACTGCAGCTGTACCAGCAGCTCCTTGGGCCTGGTTTATCTTCCCTCCGCCCCCACCCCACCACCCCATTGCACTAGAAACGCACTTGCGGGGGTCTTCCCTGGTGGCCCAGTGGCTAAGACTCTGCACTCCCAACGCAGGGGGCCCGGGTTCGATCCCCGGTCAGGGAACTAGATCCCAAGTGCTGCAACTAAAAGATCCCGCATGCCATAACTAAGACCCTGGAGCAGCCAAATAAATACATAAGATATTTTAAAAAATAATAATAAATAAACACGCTTGGGCCTTGGCATCCCTCAGCAGCCTGAGGCAGGGGCCTGGGTCAAGGTGGGTGTTTTTGTTTTGTTTGGCCACGCTGCGGGGCTTGCGGGGTCTTAGTTCCCTGACCAGGGATTGAACCCGCACCCTCGGCAGTGAACGTGCCAAAGCGCCGAGTCCTAACCCCTGCACCGCCAGGGAACTCCCGGGTCAAGGGGTCTCTGAGGCCCTCACACAAGACACAAGACACAAGACACGTTTGGGAAGGGGGCTATCTGCATCCTTTATCGGGAGTGCGTGGGGGGGGGGGCAGAATCAGCGGCCCTCCAGGGCCCGGTCTCGGGCGATGACCGCCTCCTCGAACTTGATCATGAGCGTGGTGCCCTTGTGCCAGTGCGCTGTGACCTTGGCGGGGAAGCCACTGTGCGTGAGCACCGCCTCCACGATGCCAGCCGTGAAGCTGGCGCAGTTGAGCGTGCTGTTCTCCTTGGGCACGGAGATGTAGGTGTTGATGAGCGGCTCCCGCTCGATGATGTAAAAGGTGCGGGCGTCGTCATTGGCCTGCTCCAGCTTGTCGGCCTCCTTGCCGAAGAGCGCCTTCCACACGGCGCCCTTAACGAAGAGCAGGGCGCCCAGCACCTTGGTTTCGCGCCGGGCGCCCTTTTCGCGAGCCACCAGCGCATCCAGAACGCGGGCGCCCACCTGGCGGCCTAGCGCGGCCAGGCGAGCCTGCAGCTCCGCCACAGAGAAGACGCGGCTCTGGCAGTGCTGCACCAGCTCGGAGAAGAGCAGCGCGAAGGCGCTCAGGCTCACCTCGGTGCGCGGCCGGGCCAGCGTGCGCTCCAGCAGCGCCGACTTCCCGCGCGTGAAGCGCGCCTCCATGCCGCCGCTGCCCTGCAGGGAGACGAGAAAACGTGGGTGTCAGAGGCGGGAAGGAGCCCCTCTCTACCACCTCCCTCGTGCGCTCCATCGGTGATTTCCCACGTGGGAAGAGATGACTAGAAGGAAAGGAGGTACCCACCTGCGCGTAAAGCATACCTCCGTTACGCCTAGCCAGCGACGGCCAAACGGGAGACGGGGTAGGCTTGTACCCTAGGCGAGGAGAGGATTTGGGAGGGAGGGGGGTGGAGGGGGAAGGTGGGAGGAGAGACAAGAGGGGGACCAGAAGGGGGCGCTCGAAACCACCCCCTCACCCCTCGAGTTCCAGGTGATCCTTGTGCATTCAAAGCACAGTCCTAAGCCCTCCGCCGCCTGTACGAGTAACCAGAAAACTAGTGCGTGGGGAGGGGGTCGTCAGACCCAGGGCAGGAAGGGGACGAGGATGGGGGGCCGTGAGAGTACACCGGCAACTATCCCTCCCCCCGCCATGCGCTACAGCAGCAACAGCGCTGACTTCCCTGGGTGACGAGAGCTTCCCTGCCTCTCCCCTGCAGAAAGTCAGAGAAACTGGGAGAGAGGAGTAGGGGGTGTGTGGAGACCAACGGCCAGGAGGGTTGGGGGCTTGGGGAACAGGCAAGACACATGGGGCAAACCAGGAGAGGACGCTGGGAACCCTTCCAAACCCGCACCCTCGGGCAGCACCAATTTGTCATGCACGAAGCATGCCTCTTTGAGTGGGCCTGCGTTTGTAAAAAGACTGGAGGGGCGGCCAGAGAAGGCGTTGGGAACCCCCCACCCGCGTGCTTTCCAGAAAGGTAGCTGCGCCGTGGAAAGAGGGAGGGGGCGGACTGTCGGACCCGGGGGTGAGGGGAGCCAGGAAGGGGCGCAGTGATTCTCCCATCACAGGCCGTGAAGCCACAGCTGTCGGTGGCGAGAGACCCGGAAGGGGGCTGCTGGGAGAAAATCCCTAGGGGGTGCTGAGACCAGAAAAAAAAAAAAAAAAAAGTGGATCAGCGATGGGAATGGCAGCGGATGGGGCGGGAGGGAATCCCAAGGGCCCTGAGACACACACACCCCTGCTAAGGGTGGGGTCGGGAGGGGTAACTGAGAACCCCGACCCCACTATGCAGAGACCTGGCCAGAAGCCGGAAGGGTCTGGGGATGCTGAGAGGGCCCCAACCAGGTCTGCGTGGGGGATGAAAAGACCACGGGAGGGGAATCTCAGGAGCTCCAGGACGCCCCTGCCCCGGTGCGCAGCTGCCTACATGGGGACTGCCCAGCGCGCGAGAGGGGAGGGGGAGTGTTGAGACCCCTCCACCCGCCTGCCATGGGGTTGGTGAGCTAAGCCGTGGAAAGACCGGGATCCCGCGACCCCGGCCTCGGCGTGGACCAGGCAGAGGGACCGGGAAGGAGCCCACCCTCCTCGTGGGAGAGACCCGGAAGGGGGCTGCTGGGAGAAAATCCCTAGGGGGTGCTGAGACCAGAAAAAAAAAAAAAAAAAGTGGATCAGCGATGGGAATGGCAGCGGATGGGGCGGGAGGGAATCCCAAGGGCCCTGAGACACACACACCCCTGCTAAGGGTGGGGTCGGGAGGGGTAACTGAGAACCCCGACCCCACTATGCAGAGACCTGGCCAGAAGCCGGAAGGGTCTGGGGATGCTGAGAGGGCCCCAACCAGGTCTGCGTGGGGGATGAAAAGACCACGGGAGGGGAATCTCAGGAGCTCCAGGACGCCCCTGCCCCGGTGCGCAGCTGCCTACATGGGGACTGCCCAGCGCGCGAGAGGGGAGGGGGAGTGTTGAGACCCCTCCACCCGCCTGCCATGGGGTTGGTGAGCTAAGCCGTGGAAAGACCGGGATCCCGCGACCCCGGCCTCGGCGTGGACCAGGCAGAGGGACCGGGAAGGAGCCCACCCTCCTCGTGGTCCCCCGGGGTGGGCCGAAGAGGGATTCCAGGGATCGTGGACGCCGAGACCCTGACCCAGGACCCAAAGACCCGCGGAGAGGGGCTGGGGAGCGGACGCGGCACGGCGCCGGGAGGGGTGGTGGCGGGCGGGGTCTCACCGGGACTTGCGGCAGCCGATTCGGCCGAGCTGCTTTACGGCGCCGAAAAAGGCCCGGCGTGCGCAGGCGCCGAGGCGGGACGGGCGGGGCGCGCTCTGTGATTCCCGAGAGTGGCCGCACGGGGGCGCGCGTGTCCGTACGGCCCTACAGAGGGGTGCGGCCCGGGCCAGGGGCCTCGCTGGCCTTGGTCGGCCCGTGATCAAGGGGACAGTCCATCTGCTCAGGAGCACACATTTGATGATGGGCACACTTCTCTGTCTTGGGAGCATGTGCGTCCTTGGGCATATGTCTGCTTGTCTCGGGGACACACGTATGCCCATGCACACACACTCACCTGTCTTAGGGACACACATCTGTCCATGCGCACATGTCCACTTGTCTTAGTGTCCATGCGCATGTCCGTGGGCACAAGTTCTCAGAGGACGTACATCCATGAGCCGTGGGCATAGTACACTTAAGGGCATGTGCGCTCATGAATACGTGACCTGTGGACAGATACACTCACGAGCACAGTACATACCCAGGGGCTCATACATCCGTGGGCCCATGCACACTTAGGGAGACATTGGACATCTCAGGCCACAGACCCTCACGGGCACACACTCAGCGGCGCAGAGACTCAGTTGCTCCCAGGGTACACATTCATGGACCCGCTGGGACCCACTGGGGACATTGGTTCTCATGCCCCCTCGTGCCCCCAGCGTTCCTGGCGTTACGTCCACGTGTTCGCCATGTGACCTCTCTCATTCTCCGAGTCTGAACACTTACAGACCCTCCCTACCAGGTTCCAAAGCTCCCCAGCCACACCAATAACAGATCTGAAAGCCGCGTTGTTTCCCCTTGGCCTTTATCATCACGAATCAAGGAATGTGAGTGCAGAAACAAACATGCGGGTCCGCGCTCTGGACACTCTCAGTGGCATAACCAGGCACACTCGTGTTGACACACACCTGTTCAGGCCGGCACAGCGTGACAGGTGGGTGTGACAAGGCACACACCCACAGTTACAGTGATACATTCCCATGGTGTGCCCACCCCACCCCCTCACGCCTCCATCACGCAACATCCCGCAGGACACACATGTGTTTACGCTGAAATGGGCACGTGGAACACGTGTCACCAACACCCACACCCACAGTGACACCCTCCTGCGGTCGCCACAGCCACCCACGGTGACATGCATTACACTCACAACACGCCGCCATACACATGTGCATCACATGTACAGTGACATAGGGGTGCACACCATACTCGCTGTGACTACCACCTTCAATATCCACCCATAACACCTTCCTGTGGGAAACACTGAAATACCCACCCTCCGTGAAGTGCTTATCCCGACACACGAGCACATAGGCACACACGCAACTCCACAGCGCATTCACCGAGACACATGATTTTCTACACGTGGGATGAAGAGCAGCTTCAGACCAGGCTGGGGCCCCCATTTTCCATCTTCACTGAGAGGTACTATCTTGTCCTCCGAGGTGTAGCCAGGGCTTTGATGTCTTTTCTTTTATTGAGATGTGGGCTCTGCGGGGTGGGGGCGGGGGTGAAGGGTGGAGACCCGAGGTCAGACAGATCCCACTCCTGAAAGAGAATCTGGGGCCAAATCCAAGGGGGCCCCTCATCCGCCTCCCCTGGGCCCAACTTACTTGGATGTGGCATCTTCAGCATCTGGAGGATTTTCTGTAATGTAGTCTTGATTTCGTTTATGTTTGAGACTGGGGAGACACAGGAAAAAGCTTAGGTGGGGCTTTCTTAGCTTTATTGGAAGGCTTCTCCCTGCCCGGCCCCCAACCTGGGGTGCCATACAACCCATGTACTTGGAGTTCCCATGCATTTATATACTCCCCAAGTGACTTGGAGGGTGACATCCATCACCTCTCCAAAACTTGTGCTCTGGAAGGGCGGGACCCCTGCTGTCCCCTCCCCCCGCTCCCCAGCACCCAGCCCAATACTGGGCATGGAGGCAAATTCGCCCAGTGGAGGTCTATAAGGGCACCTGTCGCCAGCGTCCTCAGTTTCTGGTTCCCTTCTTGGACGTTGCTCTTGACCATGTCAATGCCCTTCTTGGCCGCCATGATGCTCTGCTCGACATTGCTCCAGCGCTTCTCCTCTTCCTGGCACTCTCCCACCGAAAGAGAGACTGAGGGTGTGGATTAGGTTTGTCTGTGTCACCTCTGCTCTCCCTACCCCCACCCCGACCTAGGTCCTTCCCTCACCGTTCTGGAGCTCCCTTTTCAAGACCAGCAGCTCCTGGGACATCTCGGCATCTGTTCAAGATGGGGTGGGGAGGCAAGAAAACCTTCGAATCGCCTCAGGTCTGCAATTGGGAGCAGCACTGGACCGCCCCAGCTCCTGGGAACCCCTCCACACTGCCCCAGCCCCTTCCTCCACCACCAAAACAAAACAAAGCACCTCACTCACTCTTCACCAGGACCAAAGCTAAGATGACGACGCAGGACAGAGCGAGGAGAACATACAGGCTCATCATGGCTCTAGGCAACCAATGGGGCACCTGGGCAGGGGCGGAGGGTGGCTTGGACTGGGCTGGAACGGGGGTAGAGGCAGGACAGGTCATCTCCAGGGCCCAACACTGTCACTCAGACCATCAGCACTGACTGTAACACCGGTGACAGCTCTTCACCTACACCCACTGTTCCCGATACCATAAGCAGCTGTGGCCATCAACAGCACTGCCACCAACATGCACCCTGGCCAGTGCCACCAGCAAGTATCCCTAACACTGTCACCATCATGCCCCCCTTAACATCCCTGTCACCAACACCCACCAACATCAATGCCCGTTGTCGCCAGCATTGTTTCCATCACCAGGACCTCATCGGCACCCTCATCAGCTCTATCTAGGTGGTTCTGTCCCGATCCACTATGTGGTCCCCTACTCACCATCACCAACACCCAGACTTTCACCAGCACCTCCACCGGCACAATCACACCATCATCATCCCCACCTCCTCAAAGCTACCCCCCACCGCTGTCACACACAAGCCTTGATGCTACCACACCCCACACCATTGACCCTGACCTCCACACACTGCCCCTTGTCCCTCCCACGGGCCCCTCCCAAGGCTGTGTGATGTGGGCTAGTGGGCGGCTGCTTACCCTTATTCTTGGGTGGTGAATGACTGCCCTTTGGCTGGTGCTGTGCTTTGGAGGTGATATTCTCATAGGTAGGGTCATCTGCACCTGTGGGCAGGTCAGTGAGAGGGATTGAAGAAAGCTGCCGAGGGCGCTGGGGCAGGGGTGAGGGTGGGAGAGGGGCCTCAGACGTCTTGGTTCACGGAGCCCTGCATGCAACAAGCTTCTGGATGTAAAGATAAGGAGTGGGGAACTAAGATCTACATCTTGATTAAGTGGAGAGGACGTGAGTGAACATTTGGGTGATAAACAGACACACACACACTTTGGGTGGGGGAAGGAACCCTCTGGCCCCCACTTTCAGCTCTTTACCTCTCCCACCCGAACCTCTCCCTCTTGACCTCTCCCCTCCCCACCCAAGGTGTCTAACCTTCTTTATTGGCTGAGGACCCGCATTTCTTGTCTTTGAAGGCTGCTGCCTGCATCTTGATCTCCTGGTTCATGTAGCTTTCCTCAGCCTCCGTAGTCCCAAGCCTGCCAATCTGTCTACACACAACCCCACCCACCAGAAAGTGTCTGGGCAGATGAGGAAATCTCTGGGTTGGGGTGGAGAAGAGGAAGGAGAGGTCAGCCTCCTCTTTTCAGGGATGCAGGACCCTCCCACCCTGGGACATTCTCACCCCAACCCCGGCTACAGAGGGATCTTAGGAGACCGGAGGTCTCAGGGAGGACCAAGAAGAGATGCCCATAGACCAAGAAACAGAATCGGATGGTCAGGAACTTGGGGTAGAGGTGTTAACTAATGCAATGGTGATCATCATATTGCAATATACAAATGTAGCAAATCAACATGTTGTACATCATAAACTTATGCATGTCATATGTCAATTATATTCAATGAAATAATTTTTTTAAAAAAAGAGGATGGTCAGGAACTTTACAGGAAGCTGTGTGTGTGTGTGTGTGTGTGTGTGTGTGTGTGTGTGTGCCTACCTGGATAAAGCTCATCCTCCTATCTCCTCTTGCTCTCACGGGAGATGCTGTGGCACCCCAGAGTCCCACCTTTGGGGGCAGGGGCATCCAGCCTTGGGGGCAGGATTCTTAGATCCCCACACCTACCTACTCGCTGCCCTAGTCTCACCCCTCAGCTCCACCCTGAGAAGTTCTACTTCTTCAAGGCCCCTTGGAGGAGAGGAACGGATATGAGGCAATGGGACTAACCACTGGACCTCCACCCCTACCCTGGAAGTAGTTCCTCCTCCACCTGGAGACCCCTGACAGAGAAACACTCAGAAACATACCCACCCTCATCCACACATCTGCTCGCCTATCCAGACCCACACACGCACTTGCACACACACACTCCTGAATACCCCCAGTCGCATATCTGCTCACGTGTACACATGGCATGCTCATTTGCATGCTTATACATATTCATGTGCTCACACTGTCTCCACTCTGTCTAGGTGTCTTACATCTCTCTTTGTGTCTATCAGACCTTGAGAACTGGGGATTAAAATGAGACAAAGTATATAAGGAATTTTTTCTTTAAGCCTAGAGCGGTGCCTTCTGATAGAGTATAATGTGGATTTGGGGCAGGGTTTTTAAAAATTGAAGTATAGGTGGTTTATAATATTATGTTAGTTTCAGGTGTACAGCATAGTGACTCAATATTTTTAGAGACTATACTCCATGGCTATATTTCCCTGTGCTGTACCATATATCCTTGTTGCTTATCTACTTTATACATAGTAGTTTCTATCTCTTAATCCCTTAAGCGTACACTGTCCCTTCCTCTTCCCTCTCCCCACTAGTAACCACTAGTTTGTTCTCTATATCTGTGAGTCTGTTTCTGTTTTTTAATATACATTCATTAAAAAATTTTTTTTTTAGATTCCACATATGAGTGATAACATACAGTATTTGTCTTTCTCTGTCTGGCTTATTTCACTAAACATAATACCCTCCAAGTCCATCCATGTTGTTGCAAATGGCAGAATTTCATCCTTTTTCATGGCTGAGTAATATTCCATTGTGTGTATGTATGTGTGTATATATGTATATTTATATACATATATACACACATATATATCACGTCTTCTTTATCCATTCATCTGTTGACGGACACTTGGGTTGCTTCCATATCTCGGCTATTGTAAGTAATGCTGCTATGAACATTGGGGTACATTTATCTTTTCAAATTAGTGTTTTCAATTTTTTGGATATATACCCAGGAGTGAAATTTCTGGATCATATATTAGTTCTATTTTTAGTTTTTTGAGGAACCACCATAATGTTTTGCATTGTGGCTGGACCAATTTACATTCCTACCAACAGTGTATAAGGGTTCTATTTTCTCCACATCCTCACCAACATTTGTCATTTGTAGGCTTTTAAATAAAAGCCGTTCTGATAAGTTGAGGGGATATCTCACTGTGGTTTTAATTTGCATTTCTTTAATAATTAGTGATGTTGAACATCTTTTTATGTGCCCGTTAGCCATCTGTATGTCTTCTTTGGAAAGATGTCTATTTAGGTTTTTGGACTTTTTTTTTTTTTTTTTTTTGCGGTACGCGGGCCTCTCACTGTTGCTCCCGTTGCGGAGCACAGGCTCCGGACGCGCAGGCTCAGCGGCCATGGCTCACGAGCCCAGCCGCTCCGCGGCATGTGGGATCCTCCCAGACCGGGGCACGAACCCGTGTCCCCTGCATCGGGAGGCGGATTCTCAACCACTGCGCCACCAGGGAAGCCCCTGGACTATTTTTTAATCAGTTGTTTGTGAACCACATGTTTATTGAGATATTTTACCTTTTGGGGGGGGTAATAAGTCTTCAAAACCAAGCGTGTATTTACACTTTAAGGCACATTTCAACTTGGACTGGCTACATTTCACTGCCATATTGGACAGTGCTTGTCTAGAATATTATAATTTTCTCCTGTTACTGAACTCAGGTTTGGCATCTCACTGCTCAAAAGCCGATACTCGAGAGACAAGTGTTGGTTGAAAAGAAAAGGTTGCTTTATTCAGGAGGCCAGCAACGTGGGGAGAAGGCAGACTCATGTCCAAAAGACATCTCTCAGCTGCCGATCAGGGGGCAAAAGCTTTTAAAAGGGAGTTTCAGGGGTGGATAGATGGGGGGAGGGGGCTACATGCAGTAACAGTAGAGTCGGCTCCGACAATCACCTTGAAGTTGGTCATGCAGTGGTCTGATCAATGTCATCTGTATTGTTTTAAGTACAATTAATCTTCAGTTCCAGGGCTGGTTTGTTCCCATTTCCTTAAGGCCAGTTCTCAAAATTGTGTAAGATGGGGCAGCTTATGTCATGGCTACAGTCTGGTCATCACGTAGTTAACTTCCCCCACCTGGCAGGGGTTTTGGTATCCACTAAGCAGCTCAAAGCCTATGGTTCAGAATATTATCTATAGCCCTTGAGGAGGAACTAAAGGTCCTGACTTTGCTTAATGGCAAAACTATTATTTTGTCCTGTTTGACTGTTTTTCTTTGCTTCTGCATTTTTTTTCATTTCTCTGATTAAATTTATTCTTTGGCTAAAGTTTTTCTACAGACAAGAGGCAGGCAGAGGACATGGGAGGAGGTGGTGTCTGTCCTGGGAAGGCCCCGTAGGGTCCTGCTCTGTTACACTTCCTTTGGAAAAAATAAGTTTAAAACTTTCTATGTGTGGAAAGTCAGTATGTTTTAGGTTTAAAACATGTGATTAAATTCTAGATAACTTTGGAATGGTCCCCGAGATCTGACTGGTGAGGATAATGTTCTCTTTCCTAAAGTATTGCCAATCTTGTCTGTTCAAGGACTATCAATTTAATAATGATTAGATGCCGGCTCCTCCATCTCCTCTTACAAAGAAGTCAGCCATTGAGAGATGTGACCCCACCCCTGCTGATGTAATAGCCACAGAAGAGATGGACCAATGGGGAACTGGCTCTGCTCTGATAGACAGGCATAGGGGGCGGGGCCGTGGTATTACACATTGCCCTGGCTCCGATGAGGCTAAGACTAGGCTCCAGCACTCTGGACTTTGAGAAAAAGGTAGCCCCGGAACTGGAAATCCACAAGCAACCATGTCATGGTGGCCTAAGAGGGCTCCATGGGGTTGCCTGACCAGATCCTTTCACGGAGCAACAGTCTCGATTTTCTTTTAAGAAAGAAAATGTGTCCTAACCAGGTATTGATTTAGGGTGAGCACATGATCCAGGCCCAGCCAATCAAAGTCCAAAATTTGGCACAGGGGTGGGCAAATGAGCCAGACTCAACCAATGAGACTTAGGCCGGAGGCTTTTGGGATTCTTTTGTTTGCTTGCTTATTTTGGTTGTGCCAGCATGCATGCGGGATCTAGTTTCCTGACCAGGGATTGAACCTGGGCCCGCTGCATTGGGAGCACGCAGTCTTACCCACTGGATCACCAGGGAAGTCCCCAAGCCTGAGGCTTTTATTGGGTTAACCAGGAAAAAGGGCATTCTCTCTTTTTTCCCCTCTGTCAGACTGCTAGGATATAAGCCTGGTGTTGTGACAGGGGAGAACTTGCTTGAGAGTGAAGCCAACACTAAGGAGAGCAAACCTGACAGGGAGTCGGGTCCTGGAGACATTATCTGAGACCCTAGATCCAGCCATACCTGAGTCTGTTGTTCTAACACTGAGCCTCTCAGTTACATAATCCAGAAATGTCCTTCCACTTTTGCTCGAGCTAGCTTGACGGGGGGTCTGCGGCACCTGCAACTAGCACAATCTTGGCTACTACAGGGGGCTGGGCAGTTGGCAAATGAAGAAAGAGGCTTAAGAAGGGGCTTTGCCTGTTGAAGTCTGCACTCTGAGAGAGGAGGATGACTGTGTTGGAACTGAGACCTCTAAAGAGGCTCTTCTTGGGCTCCAGATATAGGGGGACAATTGTGGGTCTTAGAGACAAAGAGGCATTCGCATCAGGGTCAGGGCACCGTGAGGGAGCAGGATGGGCAAGGTACTACACTCGCCCTCTCTGGTCCATAACACTCTTCTGACTCAGTGGTCCCACTCCAACCCCATGGCCAAGGCGGAGTCAGGAGGGAGGACCTGGGCGGGGAATCCCTGGATTGGGGTCTGGTGGGCTCAGTGGGCACCAGAAGTGTTTGTGTGATCTCAGCTCATGACTACCATGATCAGACAGGTGGGTGTACCATCATAGGGGGTGGCTGTCAGTGGGAAGAGAGCCCAAAACATCCTGAAAACCACAAACCCACCCTGTCACCCATTCTCCAGCCTCTGGAGTGTGCTGCTGGGGTCTGTGACATTTAAGTCTTGGGTCCCTCTTAAGACTGGGCACTGGGGCTTCCCTGGTGGTTCAGTGGTTAAGAATCTGCCTGCCGATGCAGGGGACACGGGTTCGAGCCCTGGCCCGGGAAGATCCCACATGCCGCGGAGCAACTAAGCCCGTGCGCCACAACTACTGAGCCTGAGCTCTAGAGCCCACAAGCCACAACTACTGAGCCCACATGCAACAACTACTGAAGCCTGTGCACCTAGAGCCCGTGCTCCATAAGAAGAGAAGCCAAGACAGTGAGAAGCCCGCGCACCGCAACGAATAGTATCCCCCACTCACCGCAACTAGAGAAAGCCCACGCACAGCAACAAAGACCCAACACGGCCAAAAATAAATAAATAAATAAATTTTAAAAAAGAATAATTAAAACAAAAAAAAGACTGGGCGCTAAGTGTTCTGAAGTCTCTGTCTGCATCTCTCAGGGGCTGGATTTTGAGACTCCTGGGTTAAGATTCTCAGGAAACCGGACCTTGAATCACCTGGATTTGTGCCCACAGCAATGCTGAGGATGTGCCTTCTAGGGCTTTGACTGCAGACTGAGACCAACGTCATCCAAGCTGGGGTGGGGAGTTGATGTTGGAAGCACGAGTGTCTGTCCAAGGCATACATGTGTCTATGTGTCCCTAGGTCCCTCTCCACAGTGGGCATGTGTGTGTCTGTGGGTGTGGTGTCTTTGTGTGACCGTGGTAACTGGGTTGTGTACTGTGTGTGCACATGGCCGTGTGTAACTGTGTAAATATGTGTAGCGTGTGTACCTAGGTGGTGTATTCACCTGTGTGTGTGGTTATTTATTCAAGACATTTTCCTGAGCACCTACTATGTGCCATGCTCTCTTCTGAGCGCCAGGATACACCAAAGAGCAAGCAAGTCCCCTGCCCTGTGTTTTCATATTTGAGTGTTCACGAGGGGTACGAATGTCCCTGGATGCAGGTGGGGAGTGAGGGATGGCGCTCAGGACTCTGGACTCAGCAATGGATTCAGGGATGCACCCTGACCCTGGGGCTGCTGCTGGCTTGAGGCCCTGGAGTGTATGTGGGGTAGGGGGCGGGGGTGTTCCTGTCCTGTCCAGACCCAGATCCCAGATGAGGCTTCATTGTGAGCAGTGGGGGAGAATGGCCCAGCAACTTCCCAGGAGGCCTGAGACCCTAGGGTGACGGTCAAGGTGGCCTCAAAGGTAACACTCTTGGGACCTCCCTGCTGGTCCAGTGGTTAAGACTCCGCGCCTCCAATGCAGGGGGCGTGGGTTCGATCCCTGGTCGGGGAACTAAGATCCCACATGCCCACCCGGTGTGGCCAAAAATAAATAAATAAAGGTTACACTCCCTTCCCCTCCTGAAGAAGGCCATGAGCCTTGGGTGTGGCTGTCATTACAGAAATTTAAGGCCCCATTTTCAGAAGTAGAAGTGGCGGACAAGGAGGTGGGGGGAATGGGGCGGAAGAAAGTCACGGCTGTCCCCCACCCCCCTCCCTCCGGCGCCTATGTGCCTTGCTCTTTTGAAGATGCCAGCTCAGTCACCCACACCCCGCAGAAGACACAGCACAGGACCCGGGCTTTCTCCATCATCTTCTCGGAGGTTTATTTCCAGCCCCGCCCCTCTGAGACAGGACCCCGCCCCTCCGAGGCCTGGCCACGCCCCCAGCCCCCCACCCCCCACCCCCCGGCCCCCGGCCCCGCAAGCGCAACCTTAGGCTATTCGGCCCGCAGGCGACAGCAGCGAGCTCCGGTCCAGTCCATGCCGGCGCACTGGCAGTGGCACGTGGTCTCGGCGCGCACGTCCCACGAGCCACAGGCAGAGCCACAGGTGCAGCCGGTGACGGTGAAACCTGCGAGGGGGAGCGAGGAGGAGAGAGCTTGGACTCTGAGCCAGAGGCTGCGGGCCTGGGGTTCCAGGGAGCTGGCAGCGTGGGCGGCGGCGAGGCCGGGGGCCTGGATACCAGTGTCCTGAGGAAATGGGGTCTGGGAGTTGGGGGAAGGGACAAGGCTGGGAGTGCAGACCAGGACATTACAGAAGTAGAGGCTGAGACTCTGTGGTCCTAGACGAATAGAGGCTGGACATAGGGGAGGGGCTTATGGGGTACTGAGAACAGAACTGAGAGCCTGGACCACGGGTTCTGTACTCACCTGAGGGGCAAGTGACCAGGTGCCCCCTGGAGGTGACACTCTGGCAGTCCAGGCCAATGTTCCTTATTGCCTCAGGAACTATGGAAGGAGTGACGGGAGTAACTGTGAAACCGAGCTGCCCCTCCCCCAATCTCATGCTGCCCAGGCCCTGGTGGTTTGGAGGTGTGCAGGGGGCTCAAGAAAACGCCCCTGGGGAAGGCCCAGGGGGTCAGGAGCTCATCACCTCCCAAGATTCTGCTTTGAGGTGGGTGTTTTGGAGGGAGGAGGGTTTGGAGCTGTTGTTAAAGGTGGAGCTGGGTGGGAAATGGGGTTGGGTTGGGTTTGGGGTTGAGATTCGGTTGGGGTTGGAGTTGGGGTTGGCTTGATGTTCGCTCCATGTCAGGAATCAGAGGGGCCCCTAAGGCCCCTGCCGAGGTTGGATGTGAGGGTACTCACTTAGGGAGCTGGTGAGTTCCTGGATCTTCTCACTGATGGCTTTATCCATGGGACACAGCAACTTGCCACACACCAGCAGCCCCAGGACTGGGAGGAGGAGGAGGGAGAGAGCCTTCATCCTGTAGGTGCTGCAAGAGGGAACTGAGAGACCCCAGCTGGGTCAGCCCCTCTCCAACCTGGGAAGGGTCAGGCCCACAGAATGTGTGGGATCGGGGACCCTGGGTCCCCACGGGGGACGGGGCTGGAGGCCCAGCTTTGCCCCTAAAGGCGGGAGCAACTGTCACTTACCCTCTCCGTGGACTCAGCAGGCCAAATTTTGGACATGAATGACATGCCTCTGCCTCAGCTCTCTCTTTAAGGCCTCCAAGTGTGGGGCTTCCTGTCTTGGCTAAGACCTCTGGCATCCTGGGCCTCCCTTTCCACATCCGCGGCTAAGAGGAAGCCCCCAGGGTAGAGTCCAGGGACCTAGTGGTGCCACAGCCTCTCCTTCAAGAGCCTTCCCTTCCCACATTCAGGCTGGACTGGTCCAGAGGGTAGAACCTGGGGGATAATTCCAGGAACCATAGTCGACGGGGCAGGGAGAGATACAGGAGCTTGCATGGAGGGGAGTGGGCACACAAACTTTACCAAAACTATGTCCTTGTTTGAGAACTGCATGCAATGTTCATTCCCAAATACCTATCACCATAGAAGAGATAGATAAAATCATGGTTTATTCCTTCGATAGAATAATCGACAACTGAAGTGTGCAAACCACGGCCCATGGGCCAGATCTAGCCCACCGTCTTTTTTTTTTTTTTTTGGCCACACCGAGCGTCATGCGGGATCTTAGTTCCCCAACCAGGTATCGAACACCCATGCCCCCTGCAATGGAAGCATGGAGTCTTAACCACTGGACCACCGGAAGTCCCGCCTACCATCTATTTTTGTATGACTCATGAGCTAAGAATGGTTTTCACATTGTTTGGGTTTGTTTTGTTTCCAATATGGATGGATTTTTTAAAATTGTGGTAAAACACACGTAACATAAAATGTACCATTTTAACCATTTTCAAGTGTAAATTCAGAAGCATTAAGGCAGTGTGACCACCGAGGCAGACACTGGAATGCTGTGGCCACAAGCCAAGGAATGCCAGAAGCCACCAGAAGCTGGAAGAAGCAAAGAACCTACTTTTCCCTGGTCTTTAGAGGGAGTACGGCTTGATTTCAGCCATACAGTGTTGTGTAATCATCACCCCTGTCCATTTCCAGAACTTTTTTTTTATCATCCTAAACTGAAACCTTACCTATTAAACACTAAGTCCTACTCCCTCTTCCTGAAGCCCCTGGTAATCTCGAATCTAGTTTCTATTTCTATGAATTTGCCTATTCATATAGCAAACAAGTGGAATCATACAAAATTTATCCTTTTGTCCCGGGCTTATTTCACTGAGCAAAACATTTTAAGATTCATCCATGTTGTAGCATGGATCAGAACCTCATTCCTTTTTAAGGCTAACAATCAATTTTATGTCCATACTGCATTTCGTGTATCATCTGTTGATGGACAGTTGGGTTGTTCCCGCCTTTTGGCTATTGTGAAGGATGCTGCTATGAACCTAGGGGCAGGACAGTATAAAGACACAGACGTAGAGAATGGACTTGAGGACGCGGGGAGGGGGAAGGGTAAGCTGGGGCGAAGTGAGAGAGTAACATTGACATATATACACTACCAACTGTAAAATAGACGGCTAGTGGGAAGCAGCCGCATAGCACAGGGAGATCAGCTCAGTGCTTTGCGACCATCTAGAGGGGTGGGATAGGGAGGGTGGGAGGGAGACGCAAGAAGGAGGGGATATGGGGATATACGTATGCATACAGCTGATTCACTTTGTTATACAGCAGAAACTAACACAACACTGTAAAGCAATTATACTCCAATAAATATGT